>NC_069499.1:618373134-618445634 GCF_027579735.1 Bombina bombina | reverse complement strand
GTAATGCATACTTTTTAGCCTCACCCCAAAACTCATAATACCAGCGCTATGGGAATCCCATTAAAAAAAGTTATTTTTACGTGTGCGGGACTGACGTTGCGGTACAGGCTAAAAGGGGTGCGGTACAGCTGTACCAACAACACTTGTAATAGCTGCGGTGCTGTTTTAACACTGAAAATGCCATATTTTCAGCGTTACAAGCCGCAACGCAAAACTTGTAATCTAGCTGAAAGATAGCAAGAGAACAAGGAAAAATTGATAATAGGAGTACATTAGAAGGTTGCTTAAAATTGCATGCTCTATATGAATCACAAAAGAAAAAATGGATTTTGTGTCCCTTTAATTTATTTATATGTGTATATATGTATTTACAGACATATATACAAATATATAAACATCAATATATATGTATACATATATAGACATATATATGCACTGTGTATATATATATATATATATACATATATACAGTATATATATATATATATATATATATATGCATTGTAGCCTTTTCTCATTAAGTAGATACAAACATGTAAATGCATATTTATGCAATATTCATATTTAATAAACGTTTTAACCCCTTAATCACCAGTTGCCTGGTACGTCCTTGGTCTAATTGAGCGCTGGAAGCAATTGCAATTGCTTCTAGTAGCTCTCAGGGTATTGCAGTGATGTCTCGATATTGAGGCATCCTGCAATACCCTTTTTCAAGCATCGGATGCGGAGAGAGAGACACTCTGTGGCTTTCTCTGCCCCGGTAGCGATGGTGCCGATCGTTGGTGGGTGGGAGCCTTAGCAGGGAGGCGGGTGGGCGGCCCATCGCTACCCGGCATCCGTTTCCTGTATGTGCAATGTGCACCTCAGGTGCCGGGAGCGTGCGTTGGGGCTGCTCATAAAAAAAAAAAAAGAATTGTTTTGGGGGGCAAACTGGGTACTGGCAGACAGCTGCCAGTACCCAAGATGATGGCAAATAGATAGCGGGGGGAGGGTTAGAGAGTTGTTTGGGGGGGGGGTCAGGGAGGTTGGGGGCTAAGGGAGGGTCCATCACAGCTGAATATATATATATATATATATATATATTTTTTTAAAAGCCTTTTATTTTAGTACTGGCAGACTTTCTGCCAGTACTTAAGATGGCGGGGACAATTGTGGGGTGGGGGAGGGAAGAGAGCTGTTTGGGAGGGATCAGGTGGTGGGTCAGGTGGTAGGCTGATCTCTACAGTAAAGCTAAAATTAACCCTACAAGCTCCCTACAAGCTAATTAACCCCTTCACTGCTGGGCATAATACAAGTGTGGTGCGCAGCGACATTTAGCAACCTTCTAGTAACCAAAACACAAAGCCAAAGCAATATATGTCTGCTATTTCTGAACAAAGGGGATCCCAGAGAAGAATTTACAACCATTTGTGCCATAATTGCACAAGCTGTTTGTAAATAATTTTAGTGTGAAACCATTTTTTTATTTGATCGCATTTGGCGGTGACATAGTGGCATGAAATATACCAAAATGGGCCTGGATCAATACTTCGGGTTGTCTACTACACTACACTCCACTAAAGCTAAAATTAACCCTACACGCTCCCTACAAGCTCCCTAATTAACCTCTTCACTGCTGGGCATAATACACGTGTGGTGCGCAGCGGTATTTAGCCGCCTTCTAATTACCAAAAATCCACACCAAAGCCATATATGTCTTCTATTTCTGAACAAATGAGATCCCAGAGAAGTATTTACAACCATTTGTGCCATAATTGCACAAGCTGTTTGTAAATAATTTCAGAGAGAAACCTAAAGTTTGCGAAAAAGTTTATATAAAAGTGAACAATTTTTTTTATTTAATGGCATTTGGCGGTGAAATGGTGGCATGAAATATACCAAAATGATGTAAAGGGTTAGTTATGGATTCCTGACAGATATAAGTGTTCCACTGTAAGTATCGCTAATTTTTAAAAAAAAACATGGTTTGGAAATAGCAAAGTGCTACTTGTATTTATTGCCCTATAACTTAAAATAACATGTAAACGTTGGGTATTTCTAAACTCAGGTCAAAATTTAGAAATTATTTAGCATGGATGTTTTTTGGTGGTTGTAGATGTGTAACAGATTTTGGGGGTCAAAGTTAGAAAAAGTGTGTTTTTTTCCATTTTTTCATAATATTTTATAAAAAAATGTTTATTGTAAATTATTAGATATGATGGAAATAATGGTATCTTTAGAAAGTCCATTTAATGGTGAGAAAAACAGTATATAATATGTGTGGGTAGAGTAAATGAGTAAGAGGAAAATTACAGCTAAACACAAATACAGCAGAAATGTAAAAATAGCCTTGGTCCCAAACGGTCAGAAAATGGAAAGTGCTGTGGTCCTTAAGGGGTTAAATATGCATTTACCATATATATTTTACATTCCAATGTTCTTTACATAGCAGAATAGGTTTTACATATTTATAAATAGATATTTCTTTATACATCTGTATATATATATACCTATATAATCATGTATATATAGGAATAAATATATATTTGTTTGAAAACACATCAGATATATGTAGAAATATTTATTTACAAATAAATAGAACATATTCCGTTATGTAAATAACATTGGAAAATTAAATATTCATAATTTCATGTTGGGTTAGCGCTATTGCGAATATGTTATGGTTTTTGCGCAAGAAAGTGAGGTGTAAGGGTTTTTTTCCAACTTTTTTTCTCCATTGACTTCTATGGGGGAATGCATAAACGCAATCTTGATTTTCAACTTTGCGCAAATCGGTTTACCGTTGGAGAAAAAACAGTTTCCTTTCAACTTGTAATACCTGCGCAGCCTGACTTACGTAAACATGATAATCCTAGCAGATTTTTGGCAATATAGAAAACGCAAAATACTTCTCCACTTGTAATCTAGCCCTAAGTTGGGATGTTATAATCAAGCTGTGTTACACATTTTGAGCAAAAATATCCTTGCTAGACATTGGCGCTTTAACAGAACTAAAAATATCTCAACAGAAAAAGAAAACATATTCCAGAGGAAGAAATAACTGTACATCAATACTTTTATCAATATCTCTGGCTTATTTTGGTGTGAAGAGACTTTTTATAAAAACAAAAATAATATTAGCAAACATTTTCAAAGTGTATACTGTGGTTGCAATTTCAACTTTGGGAAGTTTCCAAACACATACCTGCCTTTTTTTACACCTGCCTTTTTTATTCCTACCTTTTTTATACCTGCCTTTTTTTCTCCACACCATCTTGTAACCATCTGTTTATTAATAACTTCTGTCTGTGGGATGTTAGACTCTCTATAAGTAACAAAAGTATGTTTCTGTAGTTCATGCTGTTTGTTTGGTTAGTGTACCTGTGAGTTGGGTCTTCATGTAGCAATAGGCGAGGGTGCAAATAAATGGACAGACTGAAAGCTGAAAAGCCAACGTAAAATCCAGGTTGCATGTTACCATTTATCGTGTACATAAAAGGACACATTATACATTACTAAAAGTTCCCCTAACATGTATGTTATAAAGCAGCAGTTACACATGTTCAAATATATTTTTGTTTGTTGGTTAGTGTGCAGGCAAAAAGGTGCATTATTATTATTATCGGTTATTTGTAGAGCGCCAACAGATTCTGCAGCGCTATAAACAAAGGCAGAGTACAACAAAACAATTATAGGGATCAAATGGGTAGAGGGCCCTGCCAAGAGTCTTGGGTGAGTGAAATATAAAACTTTTTTGCGCTGCCTAATGGGGTAAGCCTTTTACTCCTAGGATATTTTCCCCCAAAAATATCTTACTTAGGTGTACAGGAGAGGTTTTGGAAATTTTTTGGAGTGTAGGCGCAAGTGAATGCTTTTACCCCTGTCTTGAATATTCAGTATCCTTATCTAAGGTAATTGTATATAAAAAAAATTTTGACACTTGTTTAAATAACAAATATATTTATTTGAAAAATAAGAAAAAAATCTCTTTAAAAATTCCAATATGAACTTTGTGACACGTGGTTTACAAGTTCTGATAGGTCTTGTAACTAATATGTGAAGTCTATGACTAGTGTTACAAGATTAATGGTATAGGTGTATAATAACAATATGTTTGGTAGTGATATATTAAGTGACAATAGCTCATAAGAAATGTAATGAAACAACCTATGTGTTTGAATAATGTTTTAAAAATTAGGACTCGTTAGAGTGTTGTACCTAGTGCATTGAAAACCTAGTACACAGTCTGAAAAGTCAAATTTGCAGTTTGGAAGGGATCTTTATGTTTGTAGAGTTTTGCTAATCCAAATATTTCTAGTTTTGCTATATATATAGAAAAAATATATTCTTGGTGCTTGTTCCTGGTATCAACAGTTATTAGCTTTCACATAAATCACTGTCATATGAGGGAGGAAAGGAAAATGTTTGGACATTTATTGCTTAAAATCTTACAAGTATTTGTTGCTTGAAATCTTACAAATATTTCATAAAACATATATTGCTAAAAAATGTAAACACGTATATTTACGGTTAAAACTGTATTTCTGCAATTATAAAACATATATTGCTAACAATCTTAAAAAATATATTAAAAGTTGAAACTGTATTTCTGCAATTTTAAACTAGCTCATAGTCGGCCGACTAGTGTATGGCAATTTAAAATTGCACAGGAGATTTTTATATATATATTCGTTGGTGACCTAGTATCAATGTTAAAAGAAAGAAAACCACCGGTGGATTTGTTATTAGAAAGTCGTTTTTCTTAAAAGCTTTTTTTGAATAATTTGTGTCGGTTTCTATTAGACACTCCTATTTGCGCCAATATCCTTGAATGTTTAACACTGTCAATATGTGTTGAAATAAGCACTATAATTACCACAGCTCTACGGTCTAGGGAAGTATTAAAGTAAGGAGCGTTAAGACTTACTGTACTCCTAGCCGATTCTGGAGCCTGGTTCAAGTTGTTGCGCTCTTTTTTGGAGGATGTCGAGTTCCGCTGACTGTGTGCAGCTCCGTTTCTCTTCTGATGTGGGTAGTCTTTGTAACGGTCTGCTGGTATAGACTGAAGTGCTGGAGTAGATACAAATTGGAAGTGTTTTTCTTTGAAGGCTTTGATCCGTCTTTTACCGCTTATCCAAAAAGCGGAAGGTGTAAAAAACTGGGCTTATATCAGGAATAGTTTATAGCCTCAGTAGGTGAAAACTTTTCTTTGTTAGTACCACAGTATTTCGCTACGCGTTTCGGCCGTTACACTGGCCTTTTTCAAGCTGTAATACTGTGTGTTGGTTTGGCGGTCTTTTTATTTGCACAATATCTTCAATTAGATACTTAGTGTTCAATCATTCAATGTATTTTTCAATGGATGGGCAAGCAGCTGTTTTAAGTTGTCTCTGTAGTTACATTTTATGTACCACCCATAGATGTAACAGTATTCGTTCCCAAGAAATCATTTCTTGGGAACGAATACTGTTACATCTATGGGTGGTACATAAAATGTAACTACAGAGACAACTTAAAACAGCTGCTTGCCCATCCATTGAAAAATACATTGAATGATTGAACACTAAGTATCTAATTGAAGATATTGTGCAAATAAAAAGACCGCCAAACCAACACACAGTATTACAGCTTGAAAAAGGCCAGTGTAACGGCCGAAACGCGTAGCGAAATACTGTGGTACTAACAAAGAAAAGTTTTCACCTACTGAGGCTATAAACTATTCCTGATATAAGCCCAGTTTTTTACACCTTCCGCTTTTTGGATAAGCGGTAAAAGACGGATCAAAGCCTTCAAAGAAAAACACTTCCAATTTGTATCTACTCCAGCACTTCAGTCTATACCAGCAGACCGTTACAAAGACTACCCACATCAGAAGAGAAACGGAGCTGCACACAGTCAGCGGAACTCGACATCCTCCAAAAAAGAGCGCAACAACTTGAACCAGGCTCCAGAATCGGCTAGGAGTACAGTAAGTCTTAACGCTCCTTACTTTAATACTTCCCTAGACCGTAGAGCTGTGGTAATTATAGTGCTTATTTCAACACATATTGACAGTGTTAAACATTCAAGGATATTGGCGCAAATAGGAGTGTCTAATAGAAACCGACACAAATTATTCAAAAAAAGCTTTTAAGAAAAACGACTTTCTAATAACAAATCCACCGGTGGTTTTCTTTCTTTTAACATTGATACTAGGTCACCAACGAATATATATATAAAAATCTCCTGTGCAATTTTAAATTGCCATACACTAGTCGGCCGACTATGAGCTAGTTTAAAATTGCAGAAATACAGTTTCAACTTTTAATATATTTTTTAAGATTGTTAGCAATATATGTTTTATAATTGCAGAAATACAGTTTTAACCGTAAATATACGTGTTTACATTTTTTAGCAATATATGTTTTATGAAATATTTGTAAGATTTCAAGCAACAAATACTTGTAAGATTTTAAGCAATAAATGTCCAAACATTTTCCTTTCCTCCCTCATATGACAGTGATTTATGTGAAAGCTAATAACTGTTGATACCAGGAACAAGCACCAAGAATATATTTTTTCTATATATATAGCAAAACTAGAAATATTTGGATTAGCAAAACTCTACAAACATAAAGATCCCTTCCAAACTGCAAATTTGACTTTTCAGACTGTGTACTAGGTTTTCAATGCACTAGGTACAACACTCTAACGAGTCCTAATTTTTAAAACATTATTCAAACACATAGGTTGTTTCATTACATTTCTTATGAGCTATTGTCACTTAATATATCACTACCAAACATATTGTTATTATACACCTATACCATTAATCTTGTAACACTAGTCATAGACTTCACATATTAGTTACAAGACCTATCAGAACTTGTAAACCACGTGTCACAAAGTTCATATTGGAATTTTTAAAGAGATTTTTTTCTTATTTTTCAAATAAATATATTTGTTATTTAAACAAGTGTCAAAATTTTTTTTATATACAATTACCTTAGATAAGGATACTGAATATTCAAGACAGGGGTAAAAGCATTCACTTGCGCCTACACTCCAAAAAATTTCCAAAACCTCCCCTGCCAAGAGTCGCACTGTTGTAATCAGCTCGTAAGAAGGTGATATTCAAACATTTGGACTCTTAGGCATACATGCTAAGGGGGTTCAGGGGATAGCAATGGAGGAGAGGAACTGGTATAAAGAAAGGTTAGTGTAGGTTGTATGCATCCCTGAACAGTAGAGTCTTTAGGGAGTGCTTGAAGCTTTTAAAACTAGAAGAGAGTCTTGTGGAGCGAGGCAGAGAGTTCCACAAGATGGTAGCCAGTCTGGAGAAGTCCTGTAAACGGGAGTGTGATAAGGTAACAAGAGAGGAGGAGAGTAGGAGGTCTTGAGCAGAGCGAAGGGGACAGGAGGGAGAGTATCTGGAGACAAGGTCTGAGATATAGAGGGGAGCAGTGCAGTTGAGGGCTTTGTGTGTCAGAGTGAGAATTGTGTGTTTAATCCTGGAGGCAAGAGGAAGCCAGTGAAGGGATTAGCAGAGAGGTGCAGCAGATGAAGAGCGACGTGTAAGGAAGATGAGCCTGGCAGAGACATTCATTATGGATTGTAAAGGAGCTAGGCGGCAGCTGGGGAGACCAGAAAAGACAGAGTTGCAATAATCGAGGCGGGAAAGGATGAGAGAGTGGATTAAAATCTTAGTTGTGTCTTGTGTAAGGAAATGTCTAATTTTAGAGATGTTTTTAATGTGGAAGCAGCAGGCTTTAGCCAAGGACTGAATGTGAGGAGTGAAAAAAAGATCTGAGTCAAATGTAACCCCAAGACATCGAGCATGTGGGGTAGGGGTAATGATGGAGTTGTCGACAGTTATAGAGAGATTGGGGGGGTGGATTTTGGAAGAAACCTAACAGGAAGTGTATGTTTATTTACAACTGAGTCCTGGGATTCTGATGTTCACTGACTGAATAAATAAAAAAAGAAGGGGGGAGCCAGACAGTACTTTTTGAGTCTTCAATGGTTGACAGGGAAACTTCCACATAAAAAGTTGGTTTATTCAACACAGGAACAACTATTTTTCAAGAAATAAAATACACTGTACTATAAAACCTTTTGAAATATTATTTTTTTAGGTGGAACATAGGGAAAAAAATGAATAGCATGCCCCTTTATGTTTCTTTTCACATGTATTAATGCCTTTAGAATTGCAAAATGAATATATGTTTTGGGACATCAATTTATGTGTGCTTGTTGTTCTAGAAATCAGTTTTGCTATTAGCAATTTGAAATATTACCTAGTTTTAGTAATTTTCAGTAACATTATTGTTCACAAGCTATGATGTGATCATTTCATAAGAAAATAAGTAACAAAATAAATATATAAATAAAATAAAAAAATAAAGACCATGTTCTCATGCTGTTAATCTTACATTTTTTTTCTGCTGTTTACTCGTCTCAGCTTGGCTCAGGATTCACTCTTTATTTGCAATGTGTTTTTTTGCCCAATTGTACTGAAATTTAAACAGATTAATGAAGGTACAGAAAGCACGCAGAGAGCTGTGACGCACAGATACCACTCAAAACTGCATTTAGCTGAGAGCCTCCTCATTATGTGGTGGGTTTTGAATTAAATTTGTAATTATTTATTTTCCAAATAGGGCAATTAGTGTAAGTAAAGAAATTAGTTTTTAATCACCCCTTACTGCTGCAAAGAAAAAGTAGTTAGTTGTCAGGACGCATTTTACATTTAAAAAACATAAAAGTAATAAAAATGATCTCCATTTTAAAAATAATTAAAATCTGTCATTTTGTTAGCAAAATATGCTCAATTTTGCAGTGCAGGAACAGACACCTTGAAACAATCTTACATAGTGCTTATCTTATATCATTTCTGTGTTCAGTAAATGACAGATATATGTGAGCTCAAGTAATCACTGTGCAACATGTAAAACATGTGAGGGTTTTGAATTCCACAGAATGCATTTCAGATTCTATGGGAGAAGGGAAATAATAATAAAAAAAAGGTTGTAATGCTTACTCAATACCTTAAAGGGATACTAAACCCACATTTTTTCCTTTCATGATTCAGATAAAACATGCAATTTTTAGCAACTTTCTAATTTACTCGTATTATAATTTTTTCTATCTTTATTTTAAAAGCAGGAATGTAAAGCTTAGGAGTCGGCCCATTTTTGGTTCAGACCTAGGTTACACTTGCTTATTCGTGGCTAAATGTAGCCACCAATAAGCAAGCGTATCCAGGGTGCTAAACCTAAAATGGACCAGCTCCTAAGCTTTACATCCCCGCACTCAGTTAGAATATGTGAAAAAAGTGGTTTATTTTGACATTCCCCCTACAAACATAAATCAACTTTCATATATGTTCACAAAATAATAAGCAAAATTCATATACAACCAAAATTGAATATGAATACATTGAAACATAACACCTGCAGATGCAAAGTAAACCGACATATGATTAGGGACTCCAGGAAAGTCAAAATCACCAAAGTCCAGCAAACATAATATAGAAAGTCGCATAAAAACCTGAAAATGTAAACAGTTCACTGCAGCTATAAGACACCCAAAGGTTAACCACGGTTTATGCAGAGTATCCCAATGGGGAAAACGGCCCAGTGTCACATAGGCCTGTGAAATCAACTAGGGGCTTGTTTCCATTAAGCTGTTAAAAATGGAGCCATAAGCTACCGAAGCGGCTGACAGCTAAAAGTAATTTACGGTTCCATTTTAGTACCAAGTTTCCATTAAAAAGGTTTCCGCTTTGCGAGCAGTCGCTCTTTTCATGTAGGTGTAAGTTAGCTTTGTGTTAATCGCTTCCACCCGATGCCGGGTTTCTAAAACATTAATAGGTTACTATGGTAACTCGACCTTACACTACACTCGATCACATATACGGCGCCGCATACAAGTTCGGAGCCATATATTTTACCCATCGCTCGCTGTTAGAATAAAATCAAACACCTAACGCATGCGCAATATCTACCTCTTAACCGCAACCCCCCACCGCAATAAAAATTGTATAAACCCCTAATCCGCCAACCCCCATACCGCAAAGTATCTATCAAAATGATTAACCCCTAAACCGCCATCCCCCCACAACGCAAACTATCTATTAAATCTATTATCCCCTAATCCGCAATGCCCGCACAACGCAAATTATCTAATAAATCTATTAGCCCCTAATCCGCAATGCCCCCACAACGCAAACTATTTAAACTTTTAACCCCTAATCTAACATTAACTCACATTGCAATTAACCTAATCAATCTATTAACCCCTAAACCGCCAAACCCCACAATGCAAATAACTAATCACTAAGCCCCCTAACCAAACACCCCTTAAATTAACCCCATTACATAAATTAAAATAATCCTAAATTACAATTAAAATAAAAAAGCTAACATTACTTAAAAAATAAAAAAACTAAGTTTAAATTAAGCTAAAATTACAGGAAATAAAAAAGTCTAACATTACATAAAATAATAAACTAAATTATCAAAAATTAAAAAATTAAACCTAATCCCTATGAAAATAAAAAGCCCCCTTAAAATACCCTGTAATCTAATACTAAACTACCAATAGCAACTAAAGGGGTATTTGTATGGGCATTGCCCTTAAAATGGCATTCAGCTCTTTTTCAGCGCCCAAATACCTATTCTAAAAAATACCCCCCCATTTTTTTTTATATTTTTAAAAAAAGCCTAACTCTAACCCCCAGATAGCTACTCACAGTTGCTGAAGTCCGGCGGTGAAGTCTTCCTCCAAGCGGCAACCTATTCTATCTTCATCCAGGACCGCGGAACTGAAGACCAGCGACTGCGGAACTGAAGACCGGCAACCGCGGAACTGAAGACCGGTGACCGCGGAACCATGGAGCGTGGAGGATCCTCTTCATATAAATGCCGCTAGACACTGAATAGTGAATTTAAGGTACGTGATTAAATATGGCATCCCTTGCATTACTATTGGCTGATTTGATTCTTTAAATTCAAATCAGCCAACAGGATGAGCGCTACTGAAATCCTATTGGCTGTTCAAATCAGCCAATAGGATTTCAGTAGCTCTCATCCTATTGGCTGATTTGAAATTGAAGAATCAAATCAGCCAATAGGAATGCAAGGGGCACCATATTTAATTGCGTACCTTAAATTCACTATTCAGTGTACGGCGGTGATCATACGAAGAGGATCCTCCACGCTCAGTGGTTCCATGGTCGCCGGTCTTCAGTTCTGCGGTTGCCGGTCTTCAGTTCCGCAGTCGACGGGCTTCAGTTCCACGGTCCTGGATGAAGATAGAAGAGGTTGCAGCTTGGAAGAAGACTTCACAGCTGGACTTCAGGAACCGTGAGTACCCATCTGGGGGTTAGAGTTAGGCTTTTTTTTTTATTTTTTTAGATTAGGTATTTGGGCGCTGAAAAAGAGCTGAATGCCCTTTTAAGGGCAGTAAAAGAGCTGAATGCCCTTTTAAGGGCAATGCCCATACAAATTCCCCTTTAGGGGAAATGGGTAGTTTAGGGTTTTTTAGTGTCAGTTTTTTTTAGTTTGGGGGTTTAGTGGGTGGGGGGTTTTACTGTTAGGGGGAACTTAGTTTTTTAAAGGTAAAAGAGCTGTTTAAATTAGGGAAATGCCCTACAAAAGGCCCTTTTAAGGACTATTGGTAGTTTAGTATTAGATTAGGGGGTGTTTTTATTTTGGAGGGCTTTTTATTTTTATAGGGATTAGGTTTAATTTTTTAATTTTTGATAATTTTGTTTATTATTTTATGTAATATTAGACATTTTTTATTTTAATTTATGTAATATGGTTTATTTAGGGGGTATTAGGTTAGGGGGCTTTGTGATTAGTTATTTGCGTTGTGGGGTTTGGCGGTTTAGGAATTAATAAATGTATTTGGTTAATTGCGATGTGGCTGAATGGCGGATTAGGGGTTAATAGATTTAATAGATAGTTTGCGTTGTGGGGGCATTGCGGATTAGGGGTTAATAGATAGTTTGCATTGTGGGGCATGGCAGTTTAGAGTTTAATACATTTATTATAAGTTGTCATGTGGGGGGATGGCGGATAGAGGGGTTTTAAAGTGTCGGGTTAGATTTCAAAGGGAAAAAAGGTCTCAAAGAGCACTTTTTTCCTGTTTTACACTTAGTTGAGCTGGGTGTAATTTTTGTTACTGCATCGGCAGCCTCCAACAGTGTATTAACGGTTTGCGTGGGCATTAGAAACCGGGTATAATTTAAAGATTAGCAGCTTCCTATACTTTGTATGGGACATGATAATGTTTTTGGCAGCCGGAGTCCGGTTGCAGAAATTGGGTTATAATGGGCCGTTGGAAGCAGTCGATAAACGATATTGCTTCTGACAGCATATTTATTGGTTTGCAAGTGCACACAAATGGAATTATGGCTCAATGGAAATGAGCCCTAGGTCGTTCCTTCCATATAACCCTCAGTCAAGACCTTGTGCCCCTCTATTACAATGTAAACATGTAGTGAACTGTCAGCAACAAGTCAGTGCATTACCATAAGCAGCCATCCATAATGTAAGACATCAGCACATGAAATCTGCTGGAGCTTCCACAAACAAATGCACCAACAAATGATGTGTTTCACCCCTTCACCTGTGTGGGTGGTACAGGGTGTCATCAGATCCATGTATCAGGTGCTCCAATCTTCAGTTTAAATCTCTAATAAATCTCCACCTAAAAGATAACATGGATAACATTTACCTCATGACAAGGGCACTCCTACTTAATGAAACATTGACACAAATTATTGCACATGAAAATTGAACTGACAGCTTTGTATTTAAAGGATTAGAAAAGTGTGGTATAAAACTGATTATTAGATTGATAGTAATTAGTATTTTAAAACAATCCTACTTGATTTTTTTTAAAAAGAAGAAAGTGTTAGATTGTTTGCATCCTATTTTTTTAATTCATTGCTGACGTAGTATCAGACAGCCCAAAAAAAGTGGTTGTCCGATATGCTCCACCGCAGTCCTATCATGTCCCTCTTATTAGCATATTTTAATTCATATTCAAAGCTCTTCCAACGCATGCACATTTAAGTCTTCCTGTTCATGCATATGCACTGGATTACATGAAGCGTATTGACAGAAGTCTAGCACCTAGTTTGTGTAGTCTGTGATGTCTATGCAAAGCTCTTCATTGCATTGTGTATGTGCTAAGGATCCTCAGAAAGAGCACAAGCATCTGGAACACTGCAACTCCAGTGAAATAACAAACCCAGGTTGACCACCGGGATTTGCTAATACAAATTAGCTTTAAGGTAGTTCTGGAAACAAGCCAGGTTTCAGATGAAGATTGTGGCAAAATGGTTTAGAAGCAAAAGTGCAAGGTATTTGGGCACATTTATGTTTACAAATAACCTATGTAATAATACAATAATAATTTTTGCCCTTACTATCGTTACTTTAAAGGCAAAGGCATAAGAATAATAACAATAGTTTACAAAGTAACCAAATTCAGCTTACCCGTATATATATATATATATATATATATATATATATATAATGTGGCGGAAAGGTGGTGGGATTCTGAGGTTTATAGGGAGCTTGATAAGGACCCCCTGTCCAGGTTTTTGCTATACTTAAGGGAATTTTTGACCAAACCTGTAGAAGCAGAAATCATTAATTAACAGCTATTTGATTTTCTAATGCTGGAAAATCCCCAAATTCCCTTATTTTTATATTCTCCCTAAGGTCCACAAGGATCTCCTTAATCCACCGGGAGGCATATTGTAGCCTCTGTTGATTCAATACTTAATCCTGTATCAAGATTTCTGTAAAAAGATGTGACCCCTCTTGTGATGGAAGCTAAGTCTTATTTAAAAGACACTGGTGATTTCCTCTTTAAACCAAGAGGTTTGTCTAAGTTACCAGATAATGTTAGTTTAGCCACTTGGGATGTATCAAATTTATACACAATAATTCCCCATCAGGATGATTTAAATATGACATGGGAAGCACTTATTCGGTCTGGTTAATATTCTGATATCCAAATTAATTTTTTCATGGCGTTATTTGAGTTGGTTCTTACCCATAATTATTTCTCCTTTGACAGTAAATTCTTTTTGCAGCTATGAGGTACTTCAATGGGTTTTAATGTCACCCCTGCCTATGCCTGCCTCTTCATGGATGGAGTAGAGGAACATGCAGTATATACGTAACCTGAGTAACATAGATGTTTGGCATGGTGGAGATATATTGATGATTTGTTTATCATTTGGTGTCGCAACATTGAATCCATTGAAGCCTTTGGTTTAAGAATAGAAAATAAAGTCCTGGCTCTACAATTTACCACTAAATATCATGATAATAACATTGTTTTTCTTGACACTGTAGTTATACGTTCTGGGGCTCACTTCGATACTGACATTGTCAGGAAACCCACAGATAGGAATACTCTGCTGTTGTACAACTGGTAAAAGCCAGACATAATGCCTCCGTAATAAAGCAGACTTTGCTAAGACCTCGGCAAAATGGTACTTTTCCCTCTCTGAATTGTTCCCATTGCAATAGTATCATTAGAATAAATTTCCAATTAAGGGTTACTTTACGTGTCATTCTTCTTATGTTGTCAATGAGTTGAAATGCCCATGTGGGCTCATTTATGCTGAGGAGACCTCTCAACAGATTAAAGATAGGAGCAAAATGCTATTAAGAAAAGAAGAAATGTGGATACATAAATTAAATGCTTTACATCCTAAGGGTCTCAACCGAGATAACAATTTGTCAATTTTATTATAATGTAATTTCTGTAAAAGGATTTTTCATGTATAATATTTAAAATATGGTCTTCTATGTGGTATTTGAAATTTATCCCATTTCTGGATTTTTCCTTTTGAGTTATGTTTTATTTTTATGTTTATGTTGAGAATTAGTTTAAATATGTAAGGGGTTAATTACCTTCTAATTAGAACACAGGTGTATAGGTGTCTATGACATCAGAAGTGGGTGGGATCTCTTACGCTATTTAGGTGCACAAAACTTTGCTCTGTTCTGTTGCCTGATGCCTCAATAAAGGATCACTTGCATTTTTGGTGTGCCTGCCATTTCTTTGCTTTACTGAATTGAACCTTTTGAACAGAGTGCACGCCTTTCAAAGGTGCGCACATGCTAAGAATGTATTTTTTTAGGTTAATATTTTTTATGTTGCAGTCCTGGATGAGAGCGCTAACTGGAAGATTAAACTAGTTATTTAGAGCAGGAGGAAATAATTTCCGGCTAGATTACAAGTTTTGCATTATGAGGGGTGCGGTACTAACTTGCACGTTATTGTCACCGCTCACTTACCTACAGCGCTGGTATTACAGGTTTTTCTAAACCCGGCGTTATTAGGCAAGAAGTGAGCGTAGAGCAAAAGTCAGCGGTGAGCTGGTTGTACGTGCTCGTGCACGATTTCTCCATAGACATCAATGGGGAGAGCCAGCTGAGAAAAAGTCTAACACCTGCAAAAAAGCAGCGTAAAGCTCAATAACGCAGCCCCATTGATTACTATGGGGAAACTACATTTATGTTTACACCTAACACCCTAACATGAACCCCGAGTCTAAACACCCCTAATCTTACACTTATTAACCCCTAACCTGCCGCCCCCGACATCGCTGACACCTACATAATACTTATTAACCCCTAATCTGCCGCTCCGGACATCGCTGCCACCTACATTATACTTATGAACCCCTAATCTGCTGCCCCCAACATCGCCACCACCTACATTATACTTATTAACCCCTAATCTGCTGCCCACAACATCGCTGACACCTACATAATGTTATTAACCCCTAATCTGCCGCCCCCAACGTCGCTGCCACTATAATAAACATATTAACCCCTAAACCGCCGTACTCCCGCATCGCAAAAACTAGTTAAATATTATTAACCCCTAATCTGCCGCTCCTAACATCACCGCCACTATACTAAATTTATTAATATATAAAAAAAATATATAAATAAAACTTACCATGATTACCTAAATTATTCCTATTTAAAACTAAATACTTATCTATATTTTTTTTTATTTTATAGGTAAGTATTTAGTTTTAAATAGGAATTATTTAGATAATAATTGTAGGTTTTATTTATATTTATTTTAATTATTTTTAAGTTAGGGGGTGTTAGGGTTAGGGTTAGACTTAGGTTTAGGGGTTAATAAATATAATATAGTGGAGGCGATGTTGGGGGCGGCAGATTAGGGGTTATGGTTAGACTTAGGTTTAGGGGTTAATAAATATAATATAGTGGAGGCGATGTTAGGGACAGCAGATTAGGGGTTAATAATATTTAACTAGTGTTTGCGAGGTGGGAGTACAGCAGTTTAGGGGTTAATATGTTTGTTCTAGTGGCGGCGATGTCCGGAGCGGCAGATTAGGGGTTAATAATTTTATTTTAGTGTTTGCGATGCGGGAGGCCCTCGGTTTAGGGGTTAATAGGTAGTTTATAGGTGTTAGTATACTTTTTAGCACTTTAGTTATGAGTTTTATGCTACAGCGTTGTAGTGTAAAACTCATAACTACTGACTTTGGAATGCGTTACAAATCTTGACGGTATAGGCTGTACCGCTCACTTTTTGGCCTCCCAGGACAAGCTTGTAATACCGGCGCTATGGAAGTCCCATTGAAAATAGATTATATGCAAATTGCGTAAATTGGTTTGTGGTAAGGCCAAAAAAGTGTGTGGTGCCCCTAAATCTGCAAGACTCGTAATAACAGCGGTATTAAAAAGCAGCGTTATGAGCCTTAACACTGCTTTTTTACTCATAACGCAAGACTCGTAATCTAGCCGTATATTTTTTTTTCTGTGCCTGCATTTCAGTCTGTTTGTAACTTATTGTCGTGCAGAAGGAGGGTTTCAGTGTTGGAGCTCCACAGCAGTAAGGTAAGTGAGTCTGCCTAAATATAATATTGTCCTGTATTAAGAGTCGGCAGATATGTATGTAGACTTGTGATCCTGCAGTGTATAAACCACACTAGGGCAACAACAAAGAAGAATATATTGACAGATATTTGAGATGGGAACACCAATGAGATACATGGCCAAAAGAGCTTAACAAATCATAAATAAGCATAAATAAGAAAATATGTGCATATTTAATGAAAGTAAAACGGCATAAAAGGAGCAAGGATCATTGCTGCTCATTAGTTACTATGTACTGTAGAGACGGGATTGTCTGTATGATGCCTAGAACTTAAAGGGACAGTCAACACCAGAATGTTTGTAGTTTAAAAAGAAAGATAATCCCTTTATTACCCATTCCCCATTTTTGCATAACCAACACAGTAATAATAATACATATTTTTAGAAAAATACAGAACTTATCTCAGCTGTGCCCCTGCTTTGCAAAAAGTCTGATTTTTAAACATATCTACCCAAGCCTTGCAAGAAAATACAGAACTTATCTCAGCTGTGCCCCTGCTTTGCAAAAAGTCTGATTTTTAAACATATCTACCCAAGCCTTGCAAGAAAATACAGAACTTATCTCAGCTGTGCCCCTGCTTTGCAAAAAGTCTGATTTTTAAACATATCTACCCAAGCCTTGCAAGAAAATACAGAACTTATCTCAGCTGTGCCCCTGCTTTGCAAAAAGTCTGATTTTTAAACATATCTACCCAAGCCTTGCAAGAAAATACAGAACTTATCTCAGCTGTGCCCCTGCTTTGCAAAAAGTCTGATTTTTAAACATATCTACCCAAGCCTTGCAAGAAAATACAGAACTTATCTCAGCTGTGCCCCTGCTTTGCAAAAAGTCTGATTTTTAAACATATCTACCCAAGCCTTGCAAGAAAATACAGAACTTATCTCAGCTGTGCCCCTGCTTTGCAAAAAGTCTGATTTTTAAACATATCTACCCAAGCCTTGCAAGAAAATACAGAACTTATCTCAGCTGTGCCCCTGCTTTGCAAAAAGTCTGATTTTTAAACATATCTACCCAAGCCTTGCAAGAAAATACAGAACTTATCTCAGCTGTGCCCCTGCTTTGCAAAAAGTCTGATTTTTAAACATATCTACCCAAGCCTTGCAAGAAAATACAGAACTTATCTCAGCTGTGCCCCTGCTTTGCAAAAAGTCTGATTTTTAAACATATCTACCCAAGCCTTGCAAGAAAATACAGAACTTATCTCAGCTGTGCCCCTGCTTTGCAAAAAGTCTGATTTTTAAACATATCTACCCAAGCCTTGCAAGAAAATACAGAACTTATCTCAGCTGTGCCCCTGCTTTGCAAAAAGTCTGATTTTTAAACATATCTACCCAAGCCTTGCAAGAAAATACAGAACTTATCTCAGCTGTGCCCCTGCTTTGCAAAAAGTCTGATTTTTAAACATATCTACCCAAGCCTTGCAAGAAAATACAGAACTTATCTCAGCTGTGCCCCTGCTTTGCAAAAAGTCTGATTTTTAAACATATCTACCCAAGCCTTGCAAGAAAATACAGAACTTATCTCAGCTGTGCCCCTGCTTTGCAAAAAGTCTGATTTTTAAACATATCTACCCAAGCCTTGCAAGAAAATACAGAACTTATCTCAGCTGTGCCCCTGCTTTGCAAAAAGTCTGATTTTTAAACATATCTACCCAAGCCTTGCAAGAAAATACAGAACTTATCTCAGCTGTGCCCCTGCTTTGCAAAAAGTCTGATTTTTAAACATATCTACCCAAGCCTTGCAAGAAAATACAGAACTTATCTCAGCTGTGCCCCTGCTTTGCAAAAAGTCTGATTTTTAAACATATCTACCCAAGCCTTGCAAGAAAATACAGAACTTATCTCAGCTGTGCCCCTGCTTTGCAAAAAGGTAGATCCTGCAAGATAGTTATATCATTATATTTAACCTACCCTGTTATTTTCTGATGTGTGTATTGTTATATGTATTGGCTATTTATTGTTTTGTTTTTATGATTTAAAATGCATATTTTATTACCATTATGTCTGACCATTATGTTAAAAGTTAGTTTAATCAGCTAAGGCCATGTATCTTTTTTGGACTTTAATGGTTTTATTCCCCTACATGAATACCTCTGTGTTATCTCTGTAATTTTAACTTTCCCTGTGTTTTTGCTTTTATGACCCTTAGCTCAAATGTGCAGTAAATCAATCATTGTTGCAGGAATCTACCGCCCACCAAGCTCCCCTGTGCATTCCATTTCGGACATAGCACAGCTCCTTAGTGAATCCATAACTCAAAACCCAAAAAGTGAAATTTTGGTTTTTGGAGATTTTAACATCGATTGGCTGAATCCAAAAAATAACAGTTGTCGCTCGCTGTTTAAATCTTTGCATCTAACGCAATTAATCTCCTCCCCAACTCGCATAAACATCAAAAGCCATAATCATACCCTGCTCGACTGGATTCTCTCCACTTCTCCCGACCGAATCCAGGAGGCAGGTGTTCTCCCTAACAATTTCAGTGACCACTGCTTAGTGTACTGCGTGCGCAAAATAAAGGCAACTAAATCCTCTCCCAAGGTTACAATCACCAGGTCCTTCAAAAAATTTAATCTTCAATCATTTCTAAATGACATCAAGAACCTCCCCTGGCACAGATTAAACCTAATCCCAGATCTAGACTCTGCAGTTGAATTCTTTCAGTCTGAACTCCTACAAGTTTGGAATTTACATGCACCGCTGCGTAAGGTGAGAGTAAAAGGAGCACACTTGAATTGGATCACAGCTGACCTCATTCAAATGTACCAATTTCGGGATTCATTGTGGTCAAAGTTCAAGCATACTGGCTCTATGAATGATCACTGTGTATATAGAAAATGGCGAAATATATGTACTAAACAAACAAAATTGGCTAAGGCGCAATATTTCTGTGAAAATCTGAACAATAATATATGTAACCCTAGAAAGTTTTGGAAACTCATAAATAACTTACAAAATCCACCAATCCACTCCCAACCCTCTACTGTCAATGTGGATAACCAAAACCTGCAACTCCCCTTAGAAGTAGCAAATGCCTTTAACAATTATTTTGTAGGATGCTCCACCACCCTGATTGACAAACTAATAAATGGCACGCATCCTGAAGCTACAAATGTGGATCAGGCCCCACTAAAACAGCAAAGACCCAATATAGAAAAGTTCAATTTTAGACCTGTACCCTTCAATGTCATTAAGAAACACCTCGATAATCTAAAAATGAAAAACCAGTCAGGACCTGATCAAATCCCAGCAATGCTGTTGAAGCTCAGTGCGCCGGCAATTGCTAAGCCTGTTGCAACCCTAATTAACGAATCCTTGGTGTCTGGATACATACCCAAACTCTGGAAAACTGCAAGAGTAGTGCCTATTCATAAAAGTGGGGAGTTAACCTTGGTTTCTAACTATCGTCCTATATCACTGCTCCCTGTATTGTCAAAAATCCTAGAAAAATGCGTCCATACGCAATTATGCGAGTATTACCAACTTTCTAACTATCTGACCCCTGATCAATCAGGTTTCAGACCGAATCACTCCACTACAACTGCCCTCCTAAAAGTTTGCAACGACATCCAAACTGCCATGGAACAAGGAGACCTAACTGGAGCTATTTTCCTTGATTTTGCAAAGGCTTTTGACACAGTGGACCATGACCTACTACTTCTCAAACTAAAAAACTCTGGTATTGCTGATCACCCGTTAACCTGGTTTAAATCATATGTATCGGATCGATCACAATATGTCTCTGTCTCTAACATTGACTCCCTCCCTCTCCCAGTCACGTGTGGTGTTCCCCAAGGTTCCATTCTCGGCCCCCTACTATTCACATTATTTATAAATGATTTGCCTAATGTCTGCAAATCCTCAACTGTACACATGTACGCAGACGACACGGTAATCTATGCAAACAAATCTGATCTGCTGCAGCTTGAAACAGTGCTCCAAGACCAGTTCACAGAGGTAGAAAAGTGGATCTCGAAAAACAAACTCTTCCTAAACACTGACAAAACGGTCACAATGATCTTTGGAATGGGACCTAAAATACATAAATTACAAAATTCCCATCTTCGCATCAAAACAAAATCCAATTGCACGCTGACCGCAGTCCACTCTTTTAAATACTTAGGTATGTTGTTAGACCCCAATCTATCTTTTGGACTCCACATAGAAAAAATTGCCTCTAAACTTTATCCAAAACTAGGTGCCCTGTACAGAAACAAATCTTGCCTCAGCCCTACAGTAAAGGAAAAGATTGTACAGCAAATGCTGATGCCTATCTTGGATTATGGGGACATAGTATATGCACCTGCTCCGCAAACTCACCTTAATAAACTAAATACGTTATATAACTCGCTCTGCCGCTTTGTGCTACAATGTAACTACAGGACCCACCATTGTGACATGCTAAAAGAACTAAACTGGCTGTCGCTAGAATCCAGACGCACCCTCCATCTTTCCTGCCTTGTCTTTAAGAGCCTTTCTGGGAAGCTCCCACCCTACCTGAGCAGAATGCTCTCCCCTGCTATTCCCACCTCCTATAACCTCCGATCCAATAACAGCACATTATTTAGCTTGCCTCAATACAAAAAAAAAGCAGCTCGATCCTCCTTTTCCTACAGAGCGCCACAATTATGGAATGACCTCCCTCACACTTTAAAAACTTCCCCAAGCCTAAAATCCTTTAAGAGATCCCTCTATACATATCTCAAAACAGAATGCTCCTGTCATGGATAAATATTTCATACCTGCTCTATGTTAAATGTTTGCATATAATGTGTATTTTTATTATTGTTTTTGTATTTTATTGTACCCTATTGTATCAATGCAATGTTTTGTGATCCCAGGACATACTTGAAAACGAGAGAAATCTCAATGTATCCTTCCTGGTAAAATATTTTATAAATAAATAAATAAATAAATAAATTTTACCTCTGTAATTACCTTGTATGTAAGCTTCTGCTGACTGCCCCCTTATTTCAATTCTTTTGACAGACTTGCATTTTAGCCAATCAGTGCTCACTCCTTGGTCACTTCACGTGCATGAGCTCAAAGCTATCTATATAAAACACATGAACTAATGCCCTCTAGTGGACAAAATGCATTCAGATTAGAGGCAGTCATCAAAGTCTAAGAAATTAGCATATGAACCTCCTAGGTTTAGCTTTCAACTAAGAATACCAAGAGAACAAAGCAAAATTGGTAAGAAAAGTAAATTGGGAAGTTGTTTAAAATTACATTCCCTATTTAAATCATGAAAGTTTTTTTGGGACTTGACTGTCTCTTTAAATATATTTTTTTCCAAGTTATGGATTTGCCATCCTAAAAATATTAAAGTTCCAAAAGAACATGAACTGTCACCAGAATATATAGCTGACTGCCAGGGTACGTGGATACATTAAACACAGTAGAGTCACATGTTAACACTTTCTGTCAATAGTAAATAGTTCATTTATTTCATACTGTAACTTTTTGGGAATGAGCCTATGACTCATCTGAGAAATACCCCAAAAGGTCACAGTAATAAATGAATAAATAACTTATTTATTATAGACCTGAGTGCAGACAGGTTGCTTATTTATTATTTTGAGTAACGGAAGAATTTTAATAGTTTTGTTTTACATTAAATTTTATTCTTTAGCTTTTTATACTTGTACTTATCATCTGGTTTTACCATTTCAGCTGGCATGTATAGGTTTCATTGTCATTATTATATAGGTACCTGCAAGAGATAGAGTGGGTATTTGTGTGTGAGTGTTTTGAGTGAACGAGTGTTTTGTAAGTGAGAGTTTTGTGTGAGAGTGTTTTGTGTGTGAGAGTGCGTTTTGTGTCTAAGCGTGAGTGTGTGTGTAATACCCCAAAAGGTCACAGTATTGACTAGGCTCAATAATAAAATGGGCACACATTTCAGTTACATGTTCAGTTGTACTTGTTATGTGTGTAATGATAGATAGATAGATAGATAGATAGATAGATAGATAGATAGAAAGTCCCATGCTCTCTCTGTTTACAAGACAATTGCCAGGGTGCTATCAAGTACAACAAGTCATAAAGTCCATCATAGGAAGGAAGCACTCACAGGTCTTATTGTAAAGGTTGACGTTTCAGTCCCAGATGTGGACCTTTTTCAAGACCAAACAATGTGTCATCTGTGTATAGCAAACACTACAAACATTCTACATAAGTATCCTATATACCCCTCCCACTGGTGTAGCAACATAATGTGGACTGCAAGCACCCCTCCATCTTGGATTCACATCATTCATTTTTTTTTAAATTTTCTTTACAGAACTACGTGATACACGTTACATCAAATTACACATAAATATGTATTGTAGATGTTGTCAATATAACATGGAATAAGAAATGGTTACAAAACTAAAAAATCAATCAACAATATTAAATGTATACTGAACCCTACATTTAGCCACCAATCAGCAAATGCTACCAAGGTGCTGAACCAAAGATGGGCTATCTCGTAAGCATACATTCCTGATTTTTAAAATAAAGATACCAAGAAAATAAAGAAAAATTGATAATAGGAGTAAATTAGTAAATTGCTTAAACATTCATGCTCTATCTGAATCATGAAAGAAAAAAATGTGGGTTCAGTATCTCTTTAAGAATAAATATGAAATTAGTTACGATTTTTGACTAATTGGGTCTAATACTTTGGCAAAGTACTGTATACAATATGTATACGTATATATGTGTACAGCAAATAATTCCATTTACCCATATGCTGAATAAACAACCTCATAATACTCTTGGCCCAATTCTTTAAAGTTCTGTGGTTTAGGGAGATTATCTAAGATGATGAGATCCCTCAAACAAAAAGACAATTTTTCAGTTGAACTGTTTATCTTGCTAAGAAGGTTTTCTGGATGTAAAGGAGAAAAACATATATCACAATATACTGCACAAAAAAGTCCTGCATGATTTCTCTCAATGCTGACAAGTTTTGGATAATTGGGACCTATTATTTATGATGCCACCATTAGGATTACTAATTAACTAAGACCCTGGCAAATGGGAAGCTATACTTCCCCAACTTAAATGAATGAAGGAATCTATGAGATCGCCATTACGTATATCCAGGAAAGCCAAGAGTAGTGTTGTATAGTTTAGGTAAAGCAGGCTAGGAGTAGGGATGGGCAAATGTTAAGCAACATTAGAAATATTAAACACATTTTAACACATTGGTACCTTCTTTCAAATTTCATTTTTTTTTTATAACTTTCTAACATTTGCTTAAAGTATTTAAAGTATTACTATTTTAGTAAATAGTATTTCTAATGCTATCGTCAAATGTAATTTTGATTCAAATTTTTCTAATAATTCGATTCGAATTATGCTATATTCGAATTTGAAAAATTAAAATCAATATATTTGTAACAGTATTTCTAATGCTCTCTTTACATTAATATTCAAATTATTCAATATTCTAAATAGATATGAAGAAAAAACTAGTAAGCGAGTCAGCCAGTGTAAAAGTTGCTGATATTGTTAAAAGAAACCTTTCTATTTTAAAAGGAGATGAAGCTCTTTTCCCTTTTGTAAAAAATGGCTGTAGATGTGTCTCTAAAGAAATAAGATTCTGGGTAATGTTCTATCTCCCAGTGAGATTAAGATAAAAAAAGACAAGAAAGGCAGTAGTTGGCTAAGTTGCAAGAGCCACTACAAATGTGGCAAATGGAACTGTAAAGCATGTGAATATTCCTTAAAGGGACCCTAAACACCATCTGTTTTAATGTAATTATATTTTTTTTTAATCTATTTTGCTTTGTTTTATATATTATTTCTTTCTTTATTTCTTTATTTAGCATCTGCACATTTTTTTTATTTTCAATAATACCCCTAAACCACCGCCTACTGAATGCAGTGCTGGCTGACATGTTGTAACGCGCGTTCTATGCGATACTCAATGCACACTCCCTTCTTCACTTGCATGCACATACCAAGTAAAGGGACTTTAAACACTTGCCATTAGGTTATTTTGTTTTTTTTATTCATAATGTTTCTTTTGTTTTTTTTAAATGCAATTTGCTATTTATTTTTATTATATGTTTACTTTTTTTACATTTATTTCACTTTCTGACCGCTCCGTGCAGACATGGCAGAAAGTTATGCGTAGACAAACCTCCCAGAAGTCTCTGCTTTGCTGTGAGCGCGCACGTCTGTAGAGTTGTAGACAGCACACTGAGCACAGCATGACTAAATCTACAGCGATTATCTTAGTGTTTTTCCCTGAATAGTATCATTTGAACTGGCCTCATCTGTATGCTAATAATAATTCATTATCATTTTTTAAAAACAAAATGTATTTACCCTATTTTGTAATCTTACTTGTAGTGCGAGTGAAAGAGGGACCACCAAACACACTGCTCAGGGAGACAGCTGCTGTCTCATAAATATACTCTTATCTTTTACCCCTCTGTTTTTTCTATCCAAGCTTCCAGAGTCCCGCTCAGTTTATTGCACATCTTATACAGCTCACGCTCTCTGTGCATCTCAGGTTATGTGACATTATAAATTGATGTACATAGAACAGAGCACTGTGGCTGACCTCTACATACTCGTAACACAAAACAAATAATGCATCCCCTTCCCTACACTATCTTTTAGGATCTTTGGAATGCCTGCTAAATAGACAAACCACTGATGCGGTCACATAACCTGAGATGCCAGAGAGCGTGAGCTGTATAAGATGTGCAATAAACTGAGCGGGACTCCGGGAGCTTGGATAGAAAAAACAGAGGGGTAAAAGATAAGAGTATATTTATGAGACAGCAGCTGTCTCCCTGAGCAGTGTGTTGGGCGGTCCCTCTTTCACTCGCACTACAAGTAAGATTAAAAAATAGGGTAAATACATTTTGTTTTTAAAAATGATAATGAATTATTAGCTTACAGATGAGGCCAGTTCAAAAGATACTATTTAGGGAAAAACACTAAGATAATCGCTGTAGATTTAGTCATGCTGTGCTCAGTGTGCTGTCTACAACTCTACAGACGTGCGCGCTCACAGCAAAGCAGAGACTTCTGGGAGGTTTGTCTACACATAACTTTCTGCCATGTCTGCACGGAGTGGTCAGAAAGTGAAATAAATGTAAAAAAAGAAAAAAAAAGTAAACATATAATAAAAATAAATAGCAAATTACATTTAAAAAAAACAAAAGAAACATTATGAATAAAAAAAAAAAAAAAAAAACGTAATGACAAGTGTTTAAAGTCCCTTTAACAGGGAAGCAATTTCAATCTAAAGTAACGCAGAAAGTTTTTGACATGAATAAATGTACAAATTGTCACACTTCTTATGTGATTTATTTAATAACATGTCATCAGTGTAATTTACAATATGTTGGCCTCACTTCTAGAGAGGCCAGAGACAGGATAAAAGAGCATCTATATGAAATCAAGACAGATAACCCTAAATCACAGGTGGCTTGTCACTTTAAATATGTACACCATGAATGTCCTGAAGGTCTAAAGTGGCAGATTATAGAGCATGTACATGTTCCCAGGAGAGGTGGCAACAGAGATAAGTTGCTTAAAAAAAGAGAAGCTTTTTGGATATTTAAATTAAAGACGAGAGCCCCAGGAGGTCTTAACATTCAGACTGACCTCATTAATTTTTGGGAATAGAGATGTACAGTAATTGATTATTTCTTACTGTGCATCATTATTATTTTTAACCATGCTATGTCATATGTATCTCTTCTTTCATAGAGGTTCATAACATATAACATCGTTATAGTATCCTTTCATTTGTTATATTTTGAACCTACTTTTGTAGTCTTTGTCATTTCAGAATAGGGATTATGAAAAGATGATATTTTTTTGGTATAGAATAACAGCGTGCTCTCATATTTATATTCATATAAGATTATAATTTCTGAATAGTATATGCACAGCTGCTAGTAAGATATATATTCTTTTCAGAGCAATGTTCCTAATATGACCTAGATTGTTAATATTGATAGAGCAATAATTGCCTTAAATAGGTAGAAAGCAAAATATAACTTAATTAGGAATACATATAGAGTTTCCTATGTTTTTCTCTCTTTTTACTCTGATATATGTTTTGAGCCCTAAGATATATAGGTAAACTGCTTCTGTTATAAATATATCATTGTTTTTTGTGTCTATGTCGCTTTTATCGTTTGTTAAACAGCGATTTCAACTCTGTGATACTAAAACATTGCCTAAGGGAAGTAAATCTTCAATTGTTAAAGGGTTAATTATTTCTATGTATATGACATCAGTGTTCCTCATGTGTATTTAATTAGGCTGTTAAGGTTAGTGCAGCACAGTCTATGAGGAAGGCGTAATGCTGAAACATGTAAGACTGGTGTTGCACTAGCCTCAGGACACTTTGATGTTTATTTTTATTATTTTCCAATAAAAGTTATATTTTAACTTTTACACTGGCTGACTCGCTTACAAGTTTTTTCTTCATACCTGACAAGTGGATTGGGAATCCCCCCTGCGGTTTGCAGCACAGTGTTTTCTTTGATACTAGTAGGAGAGCGGGTGGAGCAAATTTCAGTGTGAGACACTCTCTGAATAGTGTGCAGCAGTTTGGAGCTCAGAAGTGCCTACATACCCTATCAAGCAGGAGACCAGCGGCTATCAAGTTGTGGCCTGGATGCCGAGGAGTGACTAGTAAGTCTTTTATACCGGCAGGTCTATGAATAGTTGTGAGCTGACTCTGTGGCATGTTTGGATTTGATATATGGAGTGTCAGTGCGCTTTTTAAAGGGATATTGCTTTGTTGTGGATTTCTAAATAGATACATTTGAATTGATATATTTGCATCTATTGTGTTTCAATTTACTAATTTCCCTACCACATAAACTATAACATTTCTATTTTAATATTTGTTAAATCAAATGTTACATTCAAAATTTTGAATGTGGATATTCGATCTAATTGTGAACATTCAAAAATGAAAGTAACATTAAAAAAAAAAAGAAATAACATTTGATTACTTAATTTTAATGGGTTTTCCTTCTTATCAACATTCTATTTTCCAAGACAAATGTTCACAGTACTATTCGTTATACCAAACAAATTGAACTTACAGCACATTTGCTCATCCCTAGCTAGGAACCAACAGCAATGCTTCAGATGGGCTTTCAGGATAATGGTAAGAAGGAATCAAGTAGAGTGCAGAAAAGGGCTGGATTAATTAACAAAGATTCATAGAGAGAAGCAAATAACTATATTCAGCAGATCTGGGAATCAGGTAACAAATAATTGTGTGAAATAAACTTTAAGAGTTTTGTGGACTGGATTACAGTAGAAGGTACATAACAATGATCTGAAGAGATAAAATGACTGGCCTTGCTAAGTAGACAGAGAAAAGGGGAAATTGTTTCTATTTGCAGGGAGCAGGGATGCAACTCAAGCTGTGTCAGTTTCTCTGAGAATTCAGCTATGAAACAGCTTTATCTGCCTTTGTCAATTTATCATTAGGATGATGTATTCACTTTGTTAAGACTTGTAACATTATATAAAATGATCCTAAATGTAGATAATATGAATGAGTGCGATTGATCTTTGTCTTCTTACCATTGTTTGCAATAACCCCGCTTGTAGAAGTTTATATATTAGATTATTTAACAGATGTCACATAGTATGACTTATTTAATCAATATTTGGGTAACTAGGTGGCTAACTGGGTTCATTCCAGCTCTGTGCAATTCCTAGAGCAGATGGTGGTGGGTGATGGCAAAATTACAAAATAACATGGAAGTCAACCACGTTATTTGCATTGTAAGATGAATATTCAATTAATTTTGTTTCTGCAGAAGTACACACAAATATGTGAGATGAGCAAAGAAAGAAACATATTTTCTGAGGTACAGTCCATACAGTACATAATTGCTGAAAGTTTTAATGTTTAAGGGATTAGCTTTCTTTTTATTGGCAAATTTTACAGTAAAGGAGTTGTACACTCTATATTATAACCAATGCAGCTCACAGCAGGTATATAAGCAACTAGCATCATGGTATGCAGTGTAAATCCAGTGTGGGCAGGGCTCAAAAATCCATGCAAATCGAGTTTGGCTAATCAAGTTTCTCAGGCGGCAACCTCTTCTTTAACCCGGCTGTGGGTGGGGCAATAGTGCTGTCTGATAGTGTGGGGAGGGAAGGGATGCGCTTTAATGCCGCCCTCTTACTGGATTAGAATTACACCCCTCCCCCCCCCCCCCACAGAGAAAGAGACTGAGGATAGAAGCAGCAGTCTGACTAGCACTAAGTCTAATACTTAGTCAATGAAGTGCCGCCTCCTTTCAAGTGCCACCTGGATCTGTTGGACCCACTTGGTCCCATCATTAAGCCGGCCCTGCATATATTAAACATACTGTGCTAGATTACAAGTGGTGTGAAAAAAAGCATAATGTGTGAGCAAAATCCATAATGTAATTTTTGAGTTAAAATTACATATTTAATTTAGAGCTATACTACTAGTATAACCTGCACTGCAAATATTGCCTGTTAATTGGGTTTAGCCAACTTAAATTAATACTTAGGTTTAATGTAGTCAGAAAGAAGTGACCAAAGAGAGTTTGTACACCTTAGAATTGCAAAACGTGTAGCTTAATTTTCTACGTAGTAAAATTTAACTTTTAAAAAAGAGATAATAAGTATCATTATAACACACACACATTTTCAATTAAAGCCAAAATTTAAAAACACATTGGGGCGGATTTAATAAGCAGCGGATGCTACTTTATCCGCCCGTAGCTTCTGGATCATCAGAAATGGCAGATAAGAAGCAGCGGTCATAAGACCATTTAGGTTGGGGACTGCAATCATTCTGATAAGATTCAATCGGGATGATTGACACCCCCTGCTAGCGGCCAATTGGCCGTGAATGTGCAGGGAGCGGCATTGAGCAAGCATTTTACAAGCGTATGCTGTCGGCTTTTAGCGACGTTGGATGGACATGGTTCGCTATATCGAATCATGTCCGCCCGACATTTGTGCTAGATTACAAGTGGTGTGAAAAAATGCATAATGTGTGAGCAAAATCCATAATGTAATTTTTGAGTTAAAATTACATATTTAATTTAGAGCTATACTACTAGTATAACCTGCACTGCAAATATTGCCTGTTAATGGGATTTAGCCAACTTAAATTAATACTTAGGTTTAATGTAGTCAGAAAGAAGTGACCAAAGAGAGTTTGTACACCTTAGAATTGCAAAACGTGTAGCTTAATTTTCTCCGTAGTAAAATGTAACTTTTAAAAAAGAGATAATAAGTATCATTATAACACACACACATTTTCAATTAAAGACAAAATTTAAAAACCCATTGGGGCGGATTTAATAAGCAGCGGATGCTACTTTATCCGCCCGTAGCTTCTGGATCATCAGAAATGGCAGATAAGAAGCAGCGGTCGTAAGACCATTTAGGTTGGGGACTGCAATCATTCTGATAAGATTCAATCGGGATGATTGACACCCCCTGCTAGCGGCCAATTGGCCGTGAATGTGCAGGGAGCGGCATTGAGCAAGCATTTTACAAGCGTATGCTGTCGGCTTTTAGCGACGTTGGATGGACATGGTTCGCTATATCAAATCATGTCCGCCCGACATTTCTTAAATTGACCCCATTGTCTCAGCTTTATATTTGGAACAGTATAAGTGCGGTAGTTTACAGTGCAGAATTGTTACTAGTATATTATGTCCCTTTTATATTGGTGCCCAGTTGTCTGTTTATCTATATTACTAAGGATTTGTCAAGTCAGACCTGTTTGAGCAAACACATCTAAACTGGCCGCTAAACTCCTACAATCCGGGAGATGAATTATTGTTATCTATCTCAAATTACACCATACCGCAACATTTTATTACTCTTTGAGCACCAATATAAAAAGGACATAATATACTTGTAACAATTCCACACTATAAACTACGGAATGTTACTGTTCCAAATATAAAGCTGAAATAATGTGTGTTTTTTATTTTGTCTTGAATGGAATATGTGTGTGTGTTATAGTGATACTTATTATCTCTTTTTTAATTTAAGTAAATAAAAGTTAAATTTTACTACAGTGATAATTAAGCTACACTTTTTTGTAATTGTAAGGTGTACAAACTTTCTTTAGTCACTTCTTTATGACTTAGTTAAACCTAAATATATATATATATATATATATATATATATATATATATATATATATATATGTTTATATGGATAAATAGAAATATGTATTACTTCTAAGAGAGTAAGATATGGCATAAAACTGTACAAGCTTTTTGAGAGCTCCAGTGGATACACATATATATTTAGCAATTAAACTGGCAAGAACTCATTTGCATCACCCCCCGACTGTCCTCCCTCCCTGCTTGCCAGTGAAAAAAAATTGTGTTACACCTAATGCATCCACTATTGAATAAAGGTTAAATAGATAACTTTAACACTGTTGTGTCATTATTCAGACTGCTTTACTGCTTGGTCACAGTGGCATGTGGCACTATGCATCCAGTGGCCACAAAGAAAAGGCTTTCCATGTTATCTATTTAGAAAGTAAAAGAAGGGAGAGACCACTGACCTAATTCACAGACAAAAAGGTTGTTTGTGTATTTGCAACCATATATGGTGACAGCACAATAGCAGTTTAAAAAGTAGTAGTGTGTACAAGCGCTATTCACTAGGAGTAGCTGGGGGATTCTTCCAGGGAGTACTCTAAAAGTTATACTATTTATAAGCAAGCACTAGATATACTTAAAAAATACAATATAAAATTATACACAGTAGTAACAGGTAAAACATTTTTTTATTTATATCAATATTATACCTTGTCTTTAAAATACTATTTATAAGCAAGCACTAGATATACTTAGAAATAAAAATAAAAATTATACACAGGAGTAACAGGTATGCAAATTTATTTATCTATTAAATACAATATAATACGTGTGTCGACACATTCACATAAAACCTTAGAGAACTGGACGTCCAATTTATAAAAAATAGTTAAAAAGTAAAAAACAGTAAAAACATTGTGTCTGTTTTTTGGATACTTTGTGCTTCTACACTGATACAGATTTCAAAGTGGAATGAGTCACTCAGTTGTGCACAGCGGTATTCCTTTGGTATCTCAACGTTTTTGCAAGAGTATGGCCGCCGCAGAATTGCCTCTTAAGCCTTTGGCTTACCTTTGATATTCGTCCGGGATTACGGCTCTCCGTTCTATGTTAGTTTCTTTGTGTGGCGTCCGACCTCTATGGTCGGACGCCATTAAAATTATTCAGCCTCCTTAGGTCTTTTAAATTTCCTTGGGGTTATTTATGTATACTTCCCAGCTTTTTATTCTGTTTTAGCCATCTGTGGTAGCTGTATTTGATCCAAAGCTCTTCAACTGTATTTCTGTGACAGTTAGAATCTTTGAACTTTCTGTTATCTCCTTTGCAGCAGTGCTGACAGCTTCGGTGTCTCTGCTGATTGAGGACGGTGTGCTTCCTTCACGCTCTTTTAGATGGGTAGTTTATGCCTTTATCCCGTGCAGGGTTTTTTGAGCGATCCTCTGTATTCAATCTTCTGTTTCCAAGCAGTCTTTTCACGATAAAGTGATATAAAAAAAGTAGATAGAAAGAACTTACTTACATACAAAAACAAAGTGAAGGATATGAAAGGTATAGATGATCAGAACATTAGAGTCCCCTTTATTACCCACTTTAATGGGCAACATAAAAAATGGAACGAATTGTAAAGAAACACTGGCATCTAGTCAGAGAGGACCCCATCATAGGAGATAGAATAACCATGAATCCTACATTTATTTATAAAAGATCCCAGAATCTGAAAATGCTGCTGGCCCCAAGCGAGTTTAAAAATACAAACAAAAACAGTAGGCAATTAGACTTGGAAGGTAAAGAACTAAAAGGCTTCTTTCCTTTCTTCTGCTGTAAATCTTGCCATTTCAGCAAAAAAGATAAAAATTTTACATCAAGCCAAACAGGGCAAATTTTTGAAATAAAGGAAACTATAAGATGCACAGATAAGGGGGTAGTTTACATAATCGAATGCAGCTGTAAAAAACAGTACTTAGGTGAAACTACCAGAACCCTCAGAGAACGCCTCCGAGAACACTTGTGCATCATAGAAAAGGGTAATAAAAATACACAGCTATATAAAAATTTTCAGAAGTTCACAACAATAGACTAAAGGACCTAACTTTTTGGGGAGCAGTAAAAGTAAAGCCCAATTGGAGGGGGGGGGGGGACTTTGAAAATAAACTTTTAAGAACAGAAGCGGAACTAATATATAAAATGAAGACACTACACCCCCTTGGTTTAAACTCTGAATTGGATGTTACCCCCTTTATGTATAATTAAAAAGCAAGCATTATGAATATGAGAACTGCATAGTTATTTGAAATAAGAACTAACAACCAGATAGAGATCCTCCCTTTTGAACAATCCACATATAGATGGAGAGGAAGGCATATAAAGGCAGGATCAGAATCACAGCAAATACATCTTGAAAAAGCCCTTGCATGGGGCGAAACCGGTCGATGTGATACTGAAACGTTGCTAACAAACAGAGGATTGCTGTCATAAGTGCTATTATACTTACATGGAATAAAGGCATAAACGACTCATCAACAACAGTGCAGTATAACTGTGCAAATAAGAGGAGTCTAAAGGAAGCTTACTGCCACAACCAACTTTATCGTGAAAGGACTGCTTGGAAACAGAGGATTGTTTGAATACAGAGGATCGCTCAAAAAACCCTGCACGGGATAAAGGCATAAACTACCCATCTAAAAGAGCGTGAAGGAAGCACACCATCCTCAATCAGCAGAGACACCGAAGCTGTCAGCACTGCTGCAAAGGAGATAACAGAAAGTTCAATGATTCTCACTGTCACAGAAATACAGTTGAAGAGCTTTGGATCAAATACAGCTACCACAGTCGGCTAAAACAGAATAAAAAGCTGGGAAGTATACATAAATAACCCCAAGGAAATTAAAAGACCTAAGGAGGCTGAATAATATTAACGGAGTTCAAAGCCAAAACGTCAAGTCACGTGACGAGATAACCCCGCCCATAGAGGCCGGACGTCACACAAAGAAACTAACATAGAACGGAGAGCCGTAATCCCGGACGAATATCAAAGGTTAGCTAAAGGTTTAAGAGGCAATTCTGCGGAGGCCATACTGATGCAAACACTTTGAGATACCAAAGGAATGCCGTTGAGCACAACTGAGTGACTCATTCCACTTTGAAATCTGTATCAGTGTAGAAGCACAAAGTATCCAAAAAACAGACACAACGTTTTTACTTTTTAACTATTTTTTATAAATTGGACGTCCAGTTCTCTAAGGTTTTATGTGAATGTGTTGACACACGTATTATATTGTATTTAATAGATAAATAAATTTGCATACCTGTTACTCCTGTGTATAATTTTTATTTTTAATTCTAAGTATATCTAGTGCTTGCTTATAAATAGTATTTTAAAGACAAGGTATAATATTGATATAAATAAAAAAATGTTTTACCTGTTACTACTGTGTATAATTTTATATTGTATTTTTTAAGTATATCTAGTGCTTGCTTATAAATAGTATAACTTTAAGAGTACTCCCTAGAGGAATCCCCCAGCTACTCCTAGTGAATAGCGCTTGTACACACTACTACTTTTCCGACAATTTCTTTTCCTGCATTGGGATTTTACTAGAGGGAATCCCTTGTACGAAGCAGAGGGTAAGGATTCTAGCGCCAGTCTAAATCTTATCTATTACAATAGCAGTTTAAGTCATGGGGAGAAATGCTCAAATAAAAAAGCCTAAATGTGTCCTGGATTATAATCTGTACATTGGAGGGGTTGACAAGACTGACCGAATGCTTGAACCATACTCAGCTGCTCGCGAAGCTCATGTCATTTTATAATGCATTTGTCCTGTATCAGGCAACCTATTGAAGGTAGCTCACATTCCTTAAATTTCAGGAATCTGTGATATCAAGCCTTCTCTCCACTGTGTATGGCAATAATTCAGTAACTGTCATTTTGGTTGATGGCTGCAATAAAGGACAATCTACTAATGAAAAGCGGCATCTATAAAATATGTGACTGCAACAATACTCAATAGAAAATATAGTGGGCGCGATCCGATATAGATCGCAGTTTGCGGCGCAAGCGAGGGAACCGGCGTCGCCCGCAGTTTCAGCTCGCAACTCGAGCTATCCCATATAAGTCGCCGTCAGATGCTAACGTGCCGTAAGTCTGACAAACCCGCACTGTCTAACCCTCTATCCGCTATCCCCCCTCACTAGCCTAACAATAAAAAAGCTATTAACCCCTAAACCGCCGCTCCCGTACCCCGCCGCAACCTAATAAAGTTATTAACCCCTAAACCGCCGCTCCCGTACCCCGCCGCCAGCTATATTATATCTATAACCCCCTAAAGTGAGCCCCTAACACCGCCGCCATCTATATTAAAATTATTAACCCCTAATGTAAGCCCCTTACACCGCCGCCATCTCTATTAAAATGATTAACCCCTAATTTAATCTACCTACCCCGCCGCCAGCTATATTATCTATATTAACCCTAAGTATATTATAGTTAATATAGGTATTACATTATATATATTAACTATATTAACTCTATCTAACCCTAACTAAATTTATATTAAATTAATCTAATTCATTTATAAACTAAAATATTCCTATTTAAATCTAAATACTTACCTATAAAATAAACCCTAAGATAGCTACAATATAATTAATAATTACATTGTAGCTATGTTAGGGTTAATATTTATTTTACAGGTAAATTGTTAATTATTTTAACTAGGTATAATAGATATTAAATAGTTATTAACTATTTAATATCTACCTAGTTAAAATAATTACCCAATTACCTGTAAAATAAATCCTAACCTAAGTTATAAATACACCTACACTATCAATAAATTTAATAAACTACAAACATCTATCTAAAAATACAATTAAATTAACTAAACTAAATTACAAAAAACAAACAAACACTAAATTACAAAAAATAAAAAAAAGATTACAAGATTTTTAAGCTAATTACACCTATTCTAAGCCCCCTAATAAAATAATAAACCCCCAAAATAAAAAAATTCCCTGCCCTATTCTAAATTAAACAAATTTCAAAGCTCTTTACCTTACCAGCCCTTAAAAGGGCCTTTTGTGGGGCATGCCCCAAAGAATTCAGCTCTTTTGCATACAACAAATACAATCCCCCCCCCATTACAACCCACCACCCACATACCCCTATTCTAAAACCACCCAAACCTGATCGGAACAGCCAATAGAATGCGAGCTCAATCTGATTGGCTGATTGGATCAGCCAATCGGATTGAACTTGAATCTGATTGGCTGATTCAATCAGCCAATCAGATTTTTCTAACTTAATTCCGATTGGCTGATAGAATCCTATCAGCCAATCGGAATTCGGCGGACGCCATCTTGGATGACGTCATTTAAAGGTACATCATTCGTAGTACAGCAGTCGGCCGGGATGGATGCTCCGCGGCGGCGGAGCGAAGAAAGAAGATTGAAGATGCCGCCGGAAGAATGAAGACTTTGCTGCCGCTTGGAGGAAGACGTCGCCGGAGGAAGAATTCTTCTTTGCCGCTTGGAGGAAGACATCGCCGGAGGAAGAATTCTTCTTTGCTGCTTGGAGGAAGACATCGCCCGGATCGGATCAGGAGTTCGGCCCGGTGTGGTGAAGACAAGGTAGGGAGATCTTCAGGGGGGTAGTGTTAGGCTTTTTTAAGGGGGGTTTGGGTGGTTTTAGAATAGGGGTATGTGGGTGGTGGGTTGTAATGGGGGGGGGGGATTGTATTTGTTGTATGCAAAAGAGCTGAATTCTTTGGGGCATGCCCCACAAAAGGCCCTTTTAAGGGCTGGTAAGGTAAAGAGCTTTGAAATTTGTTTAATTTAGAATAGGGCAGGGAATTTTTTTATTTTTGGGGTTTATTATTTTATTAGGGGGCTTAGAATAGGTGTAATTAGCTTAAAAATCTTGTAATCTTTTTTTTATTTTGTGTAATTTAGTGTTTTTTTTTTTTTGTAATTTAGTTTAGTTAATTTAATTGTATTTTTAGATAGATGTTTGTAGTTTATTAAATTTATTGATAGTGTAGGTGTATTTATAACTTAGGTTAGGATTTATTTTACAGGTAATTGGGTAATTATTTTAACTAGGTAGATATTAAATAGTTAATAACTATTTAATATCTATTATACCTAGTTAAAATAATTAACAATTTACCTGTAAAATAAATATTAACCCTAACATAGCTACAATGTAATTATTAATTATATTGTAGCTATCTTAGGGTTTATTTTATAGGTAAGTATTTAGATTTAAATAGGAATATTTTAGTTTATAAATGAATTAGATTAATTTAATATAAATTTAGTTAGGGTTAGATAGAGTTAATATAGTTAATATATATAATGTAATACCTATATTAACTATAATATACTTAGGGTTAATATAGATAATATAGCTGGCGGCGGGGTAGGTAGATTAAATTAGGGGTTAATCATTTTAATAGAGATGGCGGCGGTGTAAGGGGCTTACAATCGGGGTTAATAATATTAATATAGCTGGCGGCGGTATAGGGGGATTAGATTAGGGGTTAATAATTTTTATATAGGTGGCGGCGGTGTAAGGGGTCAGATTAGGGGATAGATAAGGTAGATGGCGGCGGTATTAGGGGCTCACAGTAGGGGGTTAGTTTATGTAGATGGCGGCGGGGTCCGGGAGCGGCGGTTTAGGGGTTAATAACTTTATTAGGGATTTCGGGGGGGGGATCGCGGTTGACAGGTAGATAGACATTGGTTTATTTTCTAGTTAGTTTAGGGAGTTACGGGGCTCCAATAGTCAGCGTAAGGCTTCTTACGGCTGCTTTTTGTGGCGAGGTGAAAATGGAGTAAGTTTTCTCCATTTTCGCCACGTAAGTCCTTACGCTGCATATTGGATACCAAACTGCGCTGGTTTGGTATACCTGCCTATGGCCCAAAAAACTACGGGCGACGGCAGAAATATACGCGCGTAACTTCTAGGTTACGCCGTATATAGGATACCAAATCAGCGTAAATATTGGCGTTGCCGGCTTTTGCGGGCGACGCTTTATATCGGATCGACCCCAGTGGCAAAGTTTACAAATGTGTTTGCTATTGTTGCTAGTTTTATTGTATATTTATTGTTGGATGAATCAACAGAAATGGATAAAATTGAGCCACATACCTTTTGCTATACAGAGACTGAAGCGGCTCACATCACCACCCTAATATGTGGATCCAGGGATTTTCTGCAGACCACCCCATTACAGACAACTAATAAAGACTTTGAACATCTCAAAAAGAAAAATACTGCATATGAGTTACATGCAGTCACTTTGGCTGAATACCATCGAGTCAAGCGCATACCCAGAGGGCTGCGCATGAACACACGACCGACACTGCTAAAAGAAAATCAAGAATATTGCCAGAAATTTGAAAGAATCCTGAATAAATGCTCATTTGACCTTATGGTTTTGACTGTGGAGTATTTACAACTAGAGCTGAATAAACAGAAAGAACAGATAGACGCTCTAAAGCAAGAACTCCAAACTAACCTTTCTCCAGATGCCCTGCTGCAACACATAGAGGCAGTCGATAAAGAAGTCCTCAAGCTGAAGGAAGAGATCCAAGAGAGGAAATGAAACAAGTGGAACCGAGATGAGAGGGACTATCAGTCCGGAACCTTATACCGGGTCTTTGGAGGACGGACCGGAAGTAGACCCGGAAGTGCCCGTGGAGCTAGTTCCGGTTACAGACACCGTGATGCTAGGAATGAGTATGCAGGCTCATGGAGCCAAACCTCTGATTCAGGGTCGGGGGACTCCAATCCGGAAAGAGGCAGCAATGCAGGCGGGGCGGCAGGAGATATCAGAGGCGGTGGAGGAATCGGGAACCGCCGGAGAGGTCAGAGGGGCCAGAGGGGTGGAGGCAGGAGCACACACCGGGTGATGACATGCAGCAAACACGGTCAGTAGTGCTCAATTTGAGTACCCACCCTCTGAGACAAGGGGAACAAGAGACATTGTCTAAAGGACTTTCATTTTGTCCAACACAGCAGAGACTTGATACCTTTACATTGCAAAAAGACTTACATCGTTTTTTTAGATCCCTGAAATTAAAGTGTCATTTTTCAGAGGGGAATGTTGGTAATGTAAATTTCTCTGTCAATAAGGATAATGTATGTAACAAACTTGGGCTTAACTCACTAGGTTTATATAATAAAAGCAACTTCACGCCACAAACAGTGAACCCAGGTGTGAGTACATGCATACAATTGGTTGAGAATGACATAGGGAAACTCTGTAGAAATGTAGAAAGGAGTTACCCTAAATATGCACATTCAAATCTTAACTTTAATAGAGAGGATTGGAATAATATTAGGAGTCTTAAAGAGAATACAGGCTATATTTTTAAGGAGGCTGATAAGGGTGGTGCTTTAGTGGTCCTTGAGAGAGATTACTATATACAGGAAATTTTGGGCCAGTTGGCGGATGGTGAAGTGTATCAATTGTTGTCAATGAATCCAATCTTTAAAGTAAAAAAAAGAGTTGGAAGCATGTGTCTTAAGGGCTCAGAAGATTGGAGTGATTGACAACAAGACAACAAAATTTATTCTGGATACAGAGGACATTATACCTGTCCTATATACGCTCCCAAAGGTCCATAAAAATTTGGAAAAAAACCCTGGCCGCCCCATAGTGGCAGGGGTAGGCTCCACACTATCTAAAGCCTCTATATATTTAGACAGAGTCCTTAGACCCTATACACATTCCACCTCTTATATCAGGGACACAGGAGATTTCATCAATAAACTACAGAATATAGTCCTTGAAAACAATAAAGGTATACTTTATAGTCTTGATGTAACTAGCCTTTACACCTCAATCACTCATGAGGCGGGTGTAGGGGCAGTGAATAGGTGTTTGGATCAGGATATAACTATCAATAATGACCAGCGAAACTTTGTTCTTGATCTTTTGAATATTGTATTGAGATGTAATTTCTTTCTTTTTCAAGATAACTTTTATCTGCAATTACAGGGTACGGCCATGGGTTCCAATGTTGCCCCAACCTATGCAAATATTTATATGAACACATTTGAAGAGTATTTTGTTTATAACCATCAATTGTTTCATCAATATGGCGCCACCTGGTGGCAATATATAGATGATATTTTTGGCATTTGGTTAGGGGACATTGGAACCCTGGAACAGTTTGTTAATGATCTCAACAGTGCTACACAGCATATAAAGTTCAAACTCACCATAAGTGAGGAAAGGATTGATTTCCTGGATACTTCAGTGTACAAACAAGATGGGCTGTTAGCTGTAGATCTTTTTAAAAAACAGACAGATTATAATAATCTACTGCACTATAAGAGTGTGCATTCTCCTGCTCTGTTAAAGAGTTTACCCAAAAGCCAATTTATGCGAGTAAGACGAATTGTCTCAGATGAAAATTTGATAAAAGAAAGATTATTGGAAATGGGTGACACTTTAAACAGAGGGGATACCCAAGTAACTTAATTGAACAGGGGATTAAAGATGTACTGCAGATCCCTAGGACAGAATTACTTAAGGACAAAATGAGAAATAAGAAGGATAAAAGAATGATCTTTGTTAATGAATATTCTCCTTGGAGTAACCAAATACAAAAAGTACTAAAAAAACATTGGCACATTTTACAAATTTCTAATCCAAATGTTGAAGAATTCTCTAGTCCCCACATGGCTGCCTTTAAAAGGGGCAAGAACCTTAAAGATACATTGGTTAAAGCTGATGTGGGCCCAAGGGTTACAATTACACAGGGACACATTGGGCATAAAAACTTGGGATGTTTTCCATGCCTTAATTGTCAAAACTGCAATAGTATCATTAAAGGCCCCATTTTTACCCATCCCTCGTCGGGTAAGAAATATAAACTTAAGGATTACTATACTTGTAACTCTAAGTTTGTGGTGTATCTAATTAAGTGCCCATGTGGTTTAGGGTATGTGGGCGAGACCACCAAGAGGGTACGGGAGCATATTAACCAACACAAAAGTAATATCAGGACAGGAAAATTGGATGCTCCTGTATCCCACCATTTTATAACTGCTGGACACCAGATTAATCAGCTTAGATTCCAGGTGTTAGAACATATTAGTCTTCCTAGGAGGGGTGGTAATAGGGTTAGGTTGTTAAAGTATTGAGAATTATACTGGATTCATGAACTGGGACTATGATACCCAATGGGATGAATAGGGAAATGGATTGGAGTGTATGTCAGTAAATATGGATGATTAGGTACTTGATAGTAGTTTAAATGGCAGGTTTTTCTAAAAAAAAAACATAATTTATGCTTACCTGATAAATTCCTTTCTTCTGTTGTGTGATCAGTCCACGGGTCATCATTACTTCTGGGATATAACTCCTCCCCAACAGGAAATGCAAGAGGATTCACCCAGCAGAGCTGCATATAGCTCCTCCCCCCTACGTCAGTCCCAGTCATTCGACCAAGAATCAACGAGAAAGGAGTAACCAAGGGTGAAGTGGTGACTGGAGTATAATTTAAAAGATATTTACCTGCCTTAAAACAGGGCGGGCCGTGGACTGATCACACAACAGAAGAAAGGAATTTATCAGGTAAGCATAAATTATGTTTTCTTCTGTTATGTGTGATCAGTCCACGGGTCATCATTACTTCTGGGATACCAATACCAAAGCAAAAGTACACGGATGACGGGAGGGATAGGCAGGCTCATTACACAGAAGGAACCACTGCCTGAAGAACCTTTCTCCCAAAAATAGCCTCCGAAGAAGCAAAAGTGTCAAATTTGTAAAATTTGGAAAAAGTATGAAGCGAAGACCAAGTTGCAGCCTTGCAAATCTGTTCAACCGAGGCCTCATTCTTAAAGGCCCAAGTGGAAGCCACAGCTCTAGTGGAGTGAGCTGTAATTCTTTCAGGAGGCTGCTGTCCAGCAGTCTCATAGGCTAAACGTATTATACTACGAAGCCAAAAAGAGAGAGAGGTAGCAGAAGCTTTTTGACCTCTCCTCTGTCCAGAATAAACGACAAACAGGGAAGAAGTTTGGCGAAAATCTTTAGTTGCCTGCAAGTAGAACTTGAGGGCACGAACTACATCCAAATTGTGTAGAAGACGTTCCTTCTTTGAAGAAGGATTTGGACACAAGGATGGAACAACAATCTCTTGATTGATATTCCTGTTAGTGACTACCTTAGGTAAGAACCCAGGTTTAGTACGCAGAACTACCTTGTCTGAGTGAAAAATCAGATAAGGAGAATCACAATGTAAGGCTGATAACTCAGAGACTCTTCGAGCCGAGGAAATAGCCATTAAAAACAGAACTTTCCAAGATAACAACTTTATATCAATGGAATGAAGGGGTTCAAACGGAACACCCTGTAAAACGTTAAGAACTAAGTTTAAACTCCATGGCGGAGCAACAGCTTTAAAAACAGGCTTGATCCTAGCTAAAGCCTGACAAAAGGACTGGACGTCTGGATTTTCTGACAGACGCCTGTGTAACAAGATGGACAGAGCTGAAATCTGTCCCTTTAATGAACTAGCTGATAAACCCTTTTCTAAACCTTCTTGTAGAAAGGACAATATCCTAGCGATCCTAACCTTACTCCAGGAGTAGCCTTTGGATTCGCACCAGTATAGGTATTTACGCCATATTTTATGGTAAATCCTTCTGGTAACAGGCTTCCTAGCCTGTATCAGGGTATCAATAACCGACTCAGAAAAACCACGTTTTGATAAAATCAAGCGTTCAATTTCCAAGCAGTCAGCTTCAGAGAAGTTAGATTTTGATGTTTGAATGGACCCTGTATCAGAAGGTCCTGTCTTAGAGGTAGAGACCAAGGCGGACAGGATGACATGTCCACTAGATCTGCAAACCAAGTCCTGCGTGGCCATGCAGGCGCTATTAGAATCACTGATGCTCTCTCCTGTTTGATTTTGGCAATCAATCGAGGAAGCAGCGGGAAGGGTGGAAACACATAAGCCATCCCGAAGTTCCAAGGTGCTGTCAAAGCATCTATCAGAACCGCTCCCGGATCCCTGGATCTGGACCCGTAGTGAGGAAGTTTGGCGTTCTGGCGAGACGCCATGAGATCTATCTCTGGTTTGCCCCAACGTCGAAGTATTTGGGCAAAGACCTCCGGATGAAGTTCCCACTCCCCCGGATGAAAAGTCTGGCGACTCAAGAAATCCGCCTCCCAGTTCTCCACTCCCGGGATGTGGATTGCTGACAGGTGGCAAGAGTGAGACTCTGCCCAGCGAATTATCTTTGATACTTCCATCATTGCTAGGGAGCTTCTTGTCCCTCCCTGATGGTTGATATAAGCTACAGTCGTGATGTTGTCCGACTGAAACCTGATGAACCCCCGAGTTGTTAATTGGGGCCAAGCCAGAAGGGCATTGAGAACTGCTCTCAATTCCAGAATGTTTATTGGAAGGAGACTCTCCTCCTGATTCCATAGTCCCTGAGCCTTCAGAGAATTCCAGACAGCGCCCCAACCTAGTAGGCTGGCGTCTGTTGTTACAATTGTCCAGTCTGGTCTGCTGAATGGCATCCCCCTGGACAGGTGTGGCCGATAAAGCCACCATAGAAGAGAATTTCTGGTCTCTTGATTCAGATTCAGAGTAGGGGACAAATCTGAGTAATCCCCATTCCACTGACTTAGCATGCACAATTGCAGCGGTCTGAGGTGTAGGCGTGCAAAAGGTACTATGTCCATTGCCGCTACCATTAAGCCGATCACCTCCATGCATTGAGCTACTGACGGGTGTTGAATGGAATGAAGGACACGGCATGCATTTTGGAGCTTTGTTAACCTGTCTTCTGTCAGGTAAATCTTCATTTCTACAGAATCTATAAGAGTCCCCAAGAATGGAACTCTTGTGAGAGGAAAAAGAGAACTCTTCTTTTCGTTCACTTTCCATCCATGCGACCTTAGAAATGCCAGAACTAACTCTGTATGAGACTTGGCAGTTTGAAAGCTTGAAGCTTGTATTAGAATGTCGTCTAGGTACGGAGCTACCGAAATCCCTCGCGGTCTTAGTACCGCCAGAAGGGCACCCAGAACCTTTGTGAAGATTCTTGGAGCCGTAGCCAATCCGAATGGAAGAGCTACAAACTGGTAGTGCCTGTCTAAGAAGGCAAACCTTAGATACCGGTGATGATCTTTGTGAATCGGTATGTGAAGGTAAGCATCTTTTAAATCCACTGTGGTCATGTACTGACCCTTTTGGATCATGGGTAAGATTGTCCGAATAGTTTCCATTTTGAACGATGGAACTCTTAGGAATTTGTTTAGAATCTTTAAATCTAAGATTGGCCTGAAAGTTCCCTCTTTTTTGGGAACCACAAACAGGTTTGAGTAGAACCCTTGTCCTTGTTCCGGCCGCGGAACCGGATGGATCACTCCCATTAATAACAGATCTTGTACACAGCGTAGAAACGCTTCTTTCTTTATCTGGTTTGTTGACAACCTTGACAGATGAAATCTCCCTCTTGGGGGAGATAATTTGAAGTCTAGAAGGTATCCCTGAGATATGATCTCTAGCGCCCAGGGATCCTGAACATCTCTTGCCCAGGCCTGGGCGAAGAGAGAAAGTCTGCCCCCCACTAGATCCGGTCCCGGATCGGGGGCTCTCGGTTCATGCTGTCTTTGGGGCAGCAGCAGGTTTCCTGGCCTGCTTGCTCTTGTTCCAGGACTGGTTAGGCTTCCAGCCTTGCCTGTAACGAGCCACAGCTCCCTCCTGTTTTGGTGCAGTGGAGGTTGATGCTGCTCCTGTTTTGAAATTCCGAAAGGGACGAAAATTAGACTGTCTAGCCTTAGCTTTGGCTTTGTCTTGAGGTAGGGCGTGGCCCTTACCTCCTGTAATGTCAGCGATAATTTCTTTCAAACCGGGCCCAAATAAAGACTGCCCCTTGAAAGGTATATTAAGTAATTTGGACTTAGAAGTAACATCAGCTGACCAGGATTTTAGCCACAGCGCCCTACGTGCCTGTATGGCGAATCCTGAGTTCTTAGCCGTAAGTTTGGTTAAATGTACTACGGCCTCCGAAATGAATGAATTAGCTAGTTTAAGGACTCTAAGCCTGTCCGTAATGTCGTCTAGCGTAGATGAACTAAGGTTCTCTTCCAGAGACTCAATCCAAAAAGCTGCCGCAGCCGTAATCGGCGCGATACATGCAAGGGGTTGCAATATAAAACCTTGTTGAACAAACATTTTCTTAAGGTAACCCTCTAATTTTTTATCCATTGGATCTGAAAAGGCACAGCTATCCTCCACCGGGATAGTGGTACGCTTAGCTAAAGTAGAAACTGCTCCCTCCACCTTAGGGACCGTTTGCCATAAGTCCCGAGTGGTGGCGTCTATTGGAAACATCTTTCTAAATATTGGAGGGGGTGAGAACGGCACACCGGGTCTATCCCACTCCTTAGTAACAATTTCAGTTAGTCTCTTAGGTATAGGAAAAACGTCAGTACTCGCCGGTACCGCAAAGTATTTATCCAACCTACACAGTTTCTCTGGTATTGCAACGGTGTTACAATCATTGAGAGCTGCTAAGACCTCCCCTAGTAATACACGGAGGTTCTCCAATTTAAATTTAAAATTTGAAATATCTGAATCCAATCTGTTTGGATCAGAACCGTCACCCACAGAATGAAGCTCTCCGTCCTCATGCTCTGCAAGCTGTGACGCAGTATCAGACATGGCCCTAGTATTGTCAGCGCACTCTGTTCTCACCCCAGAGTGATCACGCTTGCCTCTTAGTTCTGGTAATTTAGACAAAACTTCAGTCATAACAGTAGCCATATCTTGTAATGTTATCTGTAATGGCCGCCCAGATGTACTAGGCGCCATAATATCACGCACCTCCCGGGCGGGAGATGCAGGTACTGCCGCGTGAGGCGAGTTAGTCGGCATAACTCTCCCCTCGCTGTTTGGTGAAATTTGTTCACATTGTACAGATTGACTTTTATTTAAAGTAGCATCAATACAGTTAGTACATAAATTTCTATTGGGCTCCACCTTGGCATTGGAACAAATGACACAGATATCTTCCTCTGAGTCAGACATGTTTAACACACTAGCAATAAACTTGCAACTTGGTTATAATCTTTTTTAGCAAAAACGTACTGTGCCTCAAAGAGGTACTAAACGATTAAATGACAGTTGAAATAATGAACTGAAAAACAGTTATAGCATCAAACTTTAAAACAACACAACTTTTAGCAAAGGTTTGTTCCCATTAGTAAAATAACAATAATTAAATTTGACATAAAAATTACAGAGCAACGTTTTTATTCACAGTCAATATAAAATTCTCACAGCTCTGCTGAGAGAATCTACCTCCCTCCAAAGAAGTTTGAAGACCCCTGAGATCTGTCAGAGATGAACCGGATCATGCAGGAAATATAAGAGTAACTGACTTGAATTTTTTGATGCGTAGCAAAGAGCGCCAAAAACGGCCCCTCCCCCTCACACACAGCAGTGAAGAGAAACGAAACTGTCACAATTAAAACCAAACAACTGCCAAGTGGAAAATAATGCCCAAATATTTATTCACTCAGTACCACAGAAATGTAAACGATTCTACATTCCAGCAAAAACGTTTAACATGATAAATACTTATTAAAAGGATTAGTGACTTTTAACAGAGTAGTTCCGGTGAAATACCATCCCCAGAATACTGAAGTGTATACATACATGTCATTATAACGGTATGGCAGGATTTTTTCATCAATTCCATTCAGAAAATAAAAACTGCAACATACCTCAATGCAGATTCATCTGCCCGCTGTCCCCTGATCTGAAGCTTTTACCTCCCTCAGATGGCCGAGAACAGCAATATGATCTTAACTACTCCGGTTAAAATCATAGTAAAAAACTCTGGTAGATTCTTCCTCAAACTCTGCCAGAGAAGTAATAACACGCTCCGGTGCTATTGTAAAATAACAAACTTTTGATTGAAGTCATAAAAACTAAGTATAATCACCATAGTCCTCTCACACATCCTATCTAGTCGTTGGGTGCAAGAGAATGACTGGGACTGACGTAGGGGGGAGGAGCTATATGCAGCTCTGCTGGGTGAATCCTCTTGCATTTCCTGTTGGGGAGGAGTTATATCCCAGAAGTAATGATGACCCGTGGACTGATCACACATAACAGAAGAAATTGGGTTTAAAACTTCAGGGATACGGATAGTTACATTTACTCAGTTCTTTTGATATCTTTTGTTGAAAGTCTTTTGTTGGATAGATTGGAATTTAAATTCATTTAGATAATACCTTTTTAAATTTAATGCTGAACATGTAAAAAGATTTAAGAACTGGCATAAATTTTATAAAAAAAGAATTTTTTTAGGTTGACCTTTTACTTTTTTATCATTTGTTGAAGGACGTTCTTGGTAATTGTTTAAGAGCTCCAAAAAGTATTCTTTTTTCAAGATGACCATTTAATAAGATCTAATTGGAAGGGCAACAATTAAAATTGGCTTTTCTTCAAAAGATATTTGAATTAGCAATGTTGAAAAAGAATTAAGAAAAGAAAAAATCCCCTTTTTTATGTTTTGTATGTTATTTTTTGAAAATAATACATTGCAATACAATAACTAATGACAATAAGTGTATATTCAATTATTTTGTGTACTGAGTAGATTAACTTGATGTATGATTAACAATGATGGAAAAAGTTTTTTGTTCTCTTTATGTCCTTTGTTGAAAAACTATGATAAATGTAATTAGAGATGTAAATAATGACCACTAGATGGCTTTAAGCAAAACAAAAATGTTTGTATTAATTGAACACAGGTGAGAACAGGTGTTTTTAGAGTTGTATGTTAGACATGAATAAGGACATGGGTCCGAAACGTTGTCTGTTTTAAGTGGCACAATAAAATAATGATGTTTTAATACAGTTGGTGGTGCAGCTATATCATTATTTTAGGCAACCTATTGAAGGTAGCTCACATTCCTAAAATTTCAGGAATCTGTGATATCAAGCCTTCTCTCCCTTGTGTCTGGCAATAATTCAGTAACTGTCATTTTGGTTGATGGCTGCAATAAAGGACAATCTACTAATGAAAAGTGGCATCTATAAAATATGTGACTGCAACAATACTCAATAGAAAATATAGTGGCAAAGTTTACAAATGTGTTTGCTATTGTTGCTAGTTTTATTGTATATTTATTGTTGAAAAATAAGTTACTAAAAAGTTATAAATGGTGGACTGTGTTTGTCTGAAATAACCTTGAACCACACCCACTTCCGCGCAAGCCCGATCACATATTCCCATTTGCGCTAACCCAACATGAATAGATGAATATTTCACATTCCAATGTTCTGCACATAGCAGAATATGATCTATTTATTCATAAATACATATTTCTATATATGTCTGATGGTATTTTGGTATAATATATATCTATACCTATACATGATAATATACAGGTATAGATATGTACAGATATATATAGGAATATCTATTTAGAAATACATAGAACATATTCCGCTATGTGTAGAATATAGGAATGTGATATATTTGCAGTAAATACATTGTTAAAAACTTTATTAAATATCAATATTGCATAAATATGATTTGACATGTTTTCATCTATTTAATGGCAAAGGACTCAAATTCCCTTGTATATATGTCGATATATGTGTACATACTGTATGTATTTATGTGTTTATATGTGTATAAATACATGAATACATATGTACACATATATTTACACACATATATATATATATATATATATATATATATATATATATATATATATATATACATATGAATTAGATGCAGGCCAGCACTCTCCAAGTAGTCCACAATGTCCAGGGTGCACTTAAACAAAATTATGTAATATCCAAAAGATCAGGCACTCTCCGGGTTTAACTTCACAGTTTCTTTATTTGTGACGTTTCGGGGTCTTTAGCCCTTTCCTCAGACTCAAAAAACATATAATAACAATCAAACTTACTCTCCTATATATACCCCACACCGTGCATCAGATTGAACTCAGGTGTGTCGGATCGGCATCCCATTAGCGCTACTGCACATGCGCAAATGGCCAATTACGGCAACACACCTGGGCCAAATCAAAAAAGCAAAAGTGTAAGCACAGTAAAATTAATTGATTGTAAACACTTCAAACAGTTAAATAGTACCATCATCATTATCTATTTGGCACAACAGCTACAATCTAATACTCATATTTATCTGGGCCATATAAAAATTATTTACAAAAATCGGCTAGTATGTGTTACATGCAATATGGGCTAAATATCGATAGTGGTAAGCGTACGTGATATTGCTATAAACATCATAATCACCAGGTGTTACAATCATAAGGCATGTGTGACATTCATTACCCTAATTAGTAGTTACTGCTGATCACCCGTTAATACATTGATTACATGTGATTCAAATCTATGAACTAATAACGTAGGTGCACGTCGACTTACATTTAAAAAATTTGCCAGCAATAAGCGTTGCCTCCAGTGTCAAGCTAGATAATGAACACTTTTGTTAGGTTAATGTACTAGACTGTAATACATGATACGCTATAGAACATCCCTGTCATAAAGTACAGCAATAGCCCTGGATCACTAATCAAAGTTCTACTATGTGTTTAGACGAGATTGCTTCAGATCATCAAGCATATGTGTCATTAATTAACCTAGTTAGCATTTACTGCTGATCACTCGTTAATGCATAGCTTCCATATGATTCAAATCTAAAAACTAATAACGTAGGCACACGTTGTCTTACATTTAAAACATCCGTTCAGAATATATTGTCCCAACTATAAACGCTGCCTCCTGTGACAAACCAGGTGGCTAATAAGATAATGATCACTCTTATTAAGTTAATACACTAGGCAGTAATACATGATACGCTACAGAACATCCCTGTAATGAAGTACAACAGTAGCCCTGAATCAATGATCAGACTTCTACTATGTGTTTAACCATGGTTGCTACAGATCATTAGGCTACATCTCACCACGCTAGCTAATGTCTATCAGTTATCTCATTTCTAAGTGTATAGTTCCTGTGCTGAATGTAAATCCGCACATCCTGTTTATGGCAGTGGCCGCGAAATAGAACTTATGTCACAGAAATCTGTATAAAGTTTTAATCACTCAGTGTAGATCTGTCGATGTTGAACTGTTAATGAGACTTCAAATCAAGATGGCTAACTATAAAGAGAGTGCTAACATATTGGGGCAGGCATCATTACCCTTTAAAGAGTATAGAGCACAATATATGGGAACTAGTCAGTAGCAAATGTCACCTAGATACCTGGGCACTAATATGCTATAATAACACTTTATTATTGAGAGTAGCTATAATCATAAGTGGGTGTGCTATGCTTCCTCAGTGATGTATGTCAAATAAGTTAAATACTTTAGGCCGGTCAGAGATACAGCTGTCAAGTAGGGACCACCTATACTCTCTCTTTATAGGACAATAGTCTGTCATATATAACCCGCTCACTCCTAGGTTCATGCTCCCAGGGGCATAGGTTAAATCAGGGCTGGTTTATATACAGCAAAAAATATGTAACCTGAAATTGCAACACAAATACATGAGGATACATAGCATCCTATTGCATCCAGCCAAATATAACAGAACATCTCAACATGTCTAAATTTATACAAAACCGAATTTTATACAGTGTAGGGCAAGTTCAGAGTCTTGAGCAGATATAGCATAATGCAATTTGCCACTTTATGAGCCATGGGTCTACAATCAACTCTAGATATACCAAGTAAAGTTAAAGTTATTAGAGGGAACAATGCATGTCCATATTCATGTTCAGACCTCTAGGCATTAAAGTCTGAAGAGTGAAAATCCACCTGATCTCTTTCTGTAATAGGAGTCTTGCTCTATCACCACCCCTAGCCAGAGGTGGGACATGGTCAATGATCATATACTTCAACACAGAGGCTGAGTGTTTGGCCAGTAAGAAGTGTTTTGCGACGGGTTGGTCCGTCTTGCCAGTTGCTAGGGCACTTCTGATTGTGCATCTATGATTGGCCATATGGGCCCTCAAGTCATCATTCGTCTTACCCACATAGTATCTTCCACAGCTATAATGTAGCATGTACACAACAAACTTAGTGGTGCAGGTCAAATAGATAATGATGATGGTACTATTTAACTGTTTGAAGTGTTTACATGCAATTAATTTTACTGTGCTTACACTTTTGCTATTTTGATTTGGACCAGGTGTTTTGCCGTAATTGGCCATTTGCGCATGTGCAGTAGCACTAATTGGACGCCGATCCGACACACCTGAGTTCAATCTGATGCACGGTGTGGGGTATATATAGGAGGGTACTAATGATAAAAGTAAATTAAAAGTTGTTTTAAATCACACAGCCTATCTGAATCATGAACGTTTATTTTTGACTAGACTGTCCCTTTAAGGTAGTGAGAGGACATCTAGGATGAAATATGAGAAAGAAAGTTAGTGACACGGGTTTGCAAGGAAGGAGATAGGTCTGGTGAAGAGAGGTAGATTTGGGTGTCATCTAAATACAAATGATATTGAAACCTGTGGGACTTTATTAAAGAACCTAATAATGACATGTAGATTGGGAAGAGAAGGGGACCAATGACAGAGCCTAGTGGTACCCCAACAGAAAGTGGTAATGGGGCAGAGGATGCCCCAGAAAAGGCTACACTAAAAGTATGGTTAGACAGGTAGGAAGAGAACCATGAGAGGGCTGTGTTGCAAATGGCAAAGGATTGGAGGGTTTGGAGCAAAAGAGGGTGGCCAACAATATCAAAGGCTACAGAGAGATCAAGGAGGATATGCAGAGAGAAGTGGCCATTAAATTTAACTGTAAGTAGATAATTGGTAACCTTAATGATTGTTGTCTGTGGAGTGATCAGGGCAAAATCCATCGGTCACGGAGGGAGTTTAATGTAAGAAAATGGGATAGACATGCATATACTAGCTTTTCAAGAAGCTTTGAGGCAAGAAGGAGTAGGGAAATAGGGTGGTAGTTGGATGGGAGGGTTGGATTCAAGATAAGGTTTGACCAGTGCATGTTTTAGAGATGAGGAAAATATATCCCAGTGCTGAGGGAAAGATTGAAAATGTGTGTGAAGATTATGGTAAGGGTAGAAGAGAGGGAGGGGAGTAGCTGTGAGAGTGGATGGGTTCGAGGAGACAGGTAGTGAGGTGAGAGGACAGTATAAGGGCAGAAACCTCTTCAGTAATAGGGGTGAAAGAGCTAAATTTATGGCTATGTAGATTTTTGATAATTGCAAGCTTTTGAGGGGGTGGGAGACTGGTAGTATGTTGAGAGATAATTTAGTTTCTGATGGAGTCAGCACTGATTGGCTAAAATACAAGTATGTCAAATGAACTAAATTAAGGGGGCAGTTTGCAGAAGCTTAGATACAAGGTAATCGCAGAGGTAAAAAGTATATTAATATAACTTTGTTAGTTATGCAAAGCTGGGGAATGCATAATAAAGGGATTATCTATCTTTTAAAACAATAAAAAATCTGGTGTAGACTGTCCCTTCAAGCTAAATCTCTCCAAAACTGAGCTCCTTATTTCCCCCACTTCTTCCAAAATCTCCACCTTCCCCCATTTTCTAAAACCGTTGATAACTCCATAATTACCCCTACCCCGCATGCCAGATGTTTTGGGGTCACACTTGACTCAGATCTTTCTTTCACTCCTCACATTCAGTGCTTGGCCAAATCCTGCTGCTCTTACTTTATGAACATCCCTAAAAATAGATATTTCCTTACAAAAGATACAACTAAGGTTATAATCCACTCTCTCATCCTTTCCTGCCTTGACTACTACAACTCCATTTTTTCTGGTCTCCCTGGCTGCCACATAGCTCCTTTACAATCCATAATGAATGCCTCTGCCAGGTTCATCTTCCTTACATGTCGCTTTTCATCTGCTGCACCTCTCTGCCAATCCCTTCACTGGCTTCCACTTGCCTCCAGGATTAAACACAAAATTCTCACTATGACATACAAGACCCTTAACTGCATTGCACCCCCTATAACCCCTATATCTCAGACCTTGTCTTCATATACTCTCCCTCCGTCCACTTCGCTCTGCTCACAACCTCCTACTATCCTCCTTTCTTGTTACCTCCTCACGTTTATTCAATCCTTCCATTTAAGTCGTAAGAATAACTTATTCATTATTAACGCTCACGGTATTTGACAGCGTAGCTACATTTCTCTTTATAATATGTCAGTACATCAAACTGGCAGGGTATACCAACACGGTACAAGCGTATGGGTAACACTTGACTATTCCGATATTACCCTATTTACTGTTGTGTCAATTATTATGAGAAATAGCAACAAGATAATCAGTGCTTTAGTCTGTAACTGACCGATACAATAGCAACCTCTAGTACCATTTATCAGAGTAAACGTACTAATAGCGCCCCTTTTATGCAGCTTTACTGCTCTTTAGACAATTGCACAATACAGCAGCTTCATATTTTTACAATAGTAACATTGGGCACGTGACCATTGTTTGGCTCCTGATCATGGTTTAAACTTTCTATTTTCCTATCTTAATGTGTGTTTAATTACAACAATAAAAGTTATGTTTTAAACTTCCAAGCTGAAACTGTTCATCCAATAAGTCCAGTTACTCCTCATGTTGTTTGTTATATATCAAGAATGTTTTTGTAAGCTGACGATGCATTAACCCCTTCAGTGCTACACATGTAGTCTGGTTTCAGGTGTAGGCTTCTCCGCCTCTCTTGTCTGTGGATACTAATTGTATTACTACATAGCACCGTTCTATTCCCAGAAATAATTATAGGGACAAAGTCCACTTTTACATTTGGTAATTTAGGGGTATCTAACTTACACTAGTAGTGACATTGGTCTTCCTTTAAATTTCGATAATTTTCAAATAGTCTGTTCCTTTAACATTTTGTCAGTCAAGAAAAAATAAATTCAGCTTCTTTTCATGTGCATGACAGAACATTTTTAAATACAATGTCCTTTTAAAAATCTAAAAAAATACTTAACGGATTTATTTATTTATGTTATAATAATATTAACTCACATACAGGCACTGATTTAATGTTGTTTTGTAGTGACAGTTAATTCTAACACACATACTACATTTCATTATATTAATCCTATCAAACGTTATAAGTAAAAAAATAAAGAGTTATAATAGAGCAACTACCATACTGTAGCTATAATAGATGTATCATAGTCATGTATTCATCTTTATATTTATTTTATTACTCCCACCTTTAGCGCTCAGCAGATCAGTCAGTTGCTTGTTAGCAGTTAATGTGTAACTTTTCCCTGTGCCTTGATTGCTGGTTTCATTAGTGCTCTTGTCATCAGAACACAACATGCTTTCAGAAGTCACAGATTTCAGGTCATTTGTTATTGAGTAAATGAATATTGCAATTTGTGCAGAGAGACAGCAAAGAAGAGCACTGGCTGCTTCTCAATAATAGAGGATAAAGAACATTTACAATTTGACCACATTTTATATATATATTATATATATATATATTATTATTATTATTATCGGTTCTTTGTAGAGCGCCAACAGATTCAGCAGATATATATATATTATGTTTTATTTATTCTGAAACAGTATATCAAATCATTTAAAAGAAAATAAAAGTTTCTAAAAAAAGAGACTATTTCCGAATAAATATGAATGCAATTCCTTCACTGGCTTCCTCTTGCCACAAAATTCTCACTCTAACATACAAAGCCATCAACTGCACTGCTCCCCCCATACATTTTAGACCTTGGGGCTTATTTATCAAGCTCAGTATGGAGCTTGATGCCCCTTGTTTCCGGCGAGCCTTCAGGCTCGTCGGAAACAGAAGTTATGAAGCAGCGGTCTAAAGATTGCTGCTCCATAACTTGTCCGCCTGCTCTGAGGCCACGGACAGAAATCAACCTTATCAAATACGATCGGGTTGATTGACACCCCCTGCTAGCGACCGATTGGCCGTGAATCTGCAGGGGGCAGCATATGAAGCGTATGCTGTCTGCATTTATTGATTTGCAGCGGACATGATACGCTACTTCGTATCATGTCCGCTTGCACATTGATAAATATGCCCTATAGTCTCCAGATACTCTCCCTCCCATCCCCTTCGCTCTGCTCACGATCTCTATCTGTCTTGTTACTTCCGCACATTCTCCAGACTGGCCCCATCTTGTGAAACTCCCTGCCTCGCTCCACAAGACTCTCCCCTAGTTTTAACAGCTTCAAGTGTTCCCTAAAGACTCTACTGTTCAGGGATGCATACAACCGACACTAACCTTTTTCTACCTCCATTGCTTTCCCCTTGAACCCCTTAGAATGTAAGCCTATGAGCCCAGCTGTTTGCAGATCACCTTCATAAGAGCTGACTACAACAGTGCAACTCTCGGCAGGGCCCTCTACCCATTTAATCCCTATAAATGTTATCCTGTATACCGGCTATGTTTATAGCACTGCGGAATCTGTTGCCGCTCTAAAAATACCTGATAATAATAATAATAAATGCAATCATGAAATATTAAAGGGACATTAAAAATGGTTTGTTTGTGAGGTGCACGTGGAACTTCCGGATGGGAGGAGCTGTGGTAACCAGAGCACGCTGAGTATGGCGTGCATGATGGAGTAGCAGCAACCTGTTCCTTGCTAAACCCCCTGTCGCTACTACCGCTGTCGGTGCCGTTGCACTCTAGGTAGCTGGGCTAGTCTATCGCCAGCGCAGGTGGAAGTTCACAGAGGCTGAATCTTCGGCTTGTTCGCCAGAGCCGCAACCTAATAGAGCTGCTAAGCTGAAACTACAAGTTACCGCCCCGGCTAAGATATCACCAGCACCCAAGATAGCGCAACTTGCAGAGGCCGTCCTCCAGCCTGACATACATCAGTGGTCTGCATGGTGCGGTAATTTGCCGCAGTTGAGAGGACTGAAGGGCTACGACGCTGCCTTAAATTCAAGAGCCGCATAAAATCCTGTGGCTGGGAACGGTTCTCTGGCATCCCGCCAGAATAGGAAGAGTGTCTTACCTGCCTGAAAGGCCTGCTGTTGCGAGATACCACAACGTGGAGAGCTGGTTAGAGAGAGAAGTGTGGAGCAGGTGTAGTGCTGCGGCTGAGTATTTCGTCCTCTGGTGAGGTTCATTTCATCTCCTGAGTAACGCAGGACCCTTTTGCAATACCCGTTGTGGGGTGATAATGCCCCCTAGGGTGTAGCAGTGGCACGTTCTGATGCTGGAGAGTTATTTAAAAAGTGGTAATGGCTGCTTTTCCCAGCTGGTCAGTTTGAGACTGTCATCGTTGTTATTTCCTGTATGGGGACTGAGCATTAACATTGAAATATATCACTTGGGAAAAGATTTACATTAGGCTATATTACATTTCACTGTGCAAGCCTTTTTTATTATTATTGGAGTTATCAGGCTTTATATAAAAGCTCCAGTGGGACAATTATAGGCCCTCTATATTTACTGTGTTAAATGCTATTATATCTGCCTTAGGAGGGGGTCCTTCTCAGGTTGTTAAGCTGCATATTTTCTTGCCGTTTTTCTATATATTTGTTTTTCAGCTTCTCAGACCTTGATCTGTTCAGTATTTTATATAGTGATACATAAGTTTTGGAATACTGTGCTTGTATATTTAAGATTGTACTATCTTTGAGAATTGAATTGGCAGGTCATTATACGTAGAGTATATATTCAAACTGTATATTTGTGTCGTAATAATAGGCATGAGCTCTTTGTATGGATTTTCTAGACTATGATTAGTTTAATTGAATCTTGATAATTTTTGCAAAGAGGAGAATGTGTTGCAGTCAATATCTTGATATTTTTATTTAGACTAGTGAGAATAAGATATATCTCAGGAATACACTAATTAACTGGTCAGACTTACTTATTTAGACATCACTGGCTCTTTTTTCTTTTTTCACGATAAAAAACAAAACAAAAAAAAACACTCACTTCTTAGATGGGCACAAGTTGAGATCTGGTTGAGCAATATTGAAGCAGAAATAGCTTCCTTACTCTGTATTATATCTAAATCATTCACTTACACTATTCACAAGTGTGTATTTTTGTTTTTTCTCTGGTTCTTAATTGTCTATTTTCTTTCTTTTCATGCTTTCTTTCTTTTTTTTCTGATTGTTAATGGAAAAATTTTGCACCCAGGTGAAAACTAATTCACCCAAAATGCCAGTGAAAGCAAAAGATAAGAAAAGTAGAATAACTGATTCCAGTTCTGATAGTTTAATTGATGCTGTTGGGGTCTCAATAGATCATCAAGTGTTGATTTCTAAGTTAACTGACCTATTCTCCCCACAATTCGAGTCTATTAAGAAGGAATTAGGTACTATCTCAATGGAAATAACTACATTATCTACTGAAGTTAGACAGTTTTCAACTAGGCTGCTAGAAGCTGAAAGCAGAATCTCTGATTTAGAGGATCAAATGAATGTACAGGAATCTATAATCCATAAACAAGATTCTAAAATTAAAAATATGCAGCTTCGCCTGGAGGATTTGGAAGATCGCTCCAGGCGTAATAATATTAGGTTAGTGGGCCTGCCTGAAAGCCCTGAATTTGAAGACCTAATAAAATGTATTTCTTATACCCTACCTCAAGCAGTGAGGATGCCATCTCATATGTTACCGCTTATAATTGAGAGAGCACATAGGCTTGGTCCCAAAAGATTAGGCTCAGACGGTAGTGTAAAAAATAGGATGTGTATAGTCAAGTTTTTAAAATTCCAAGACAAAATTGAATTGTTAAAATTGTATAAAAAAAGTGATCCCCCTATATTTGGAAATAACAAAGTCTTGTTATTTCAAGATTTCTCATCTGAGACCTCTGCCAAAAGGAGATTAATGGCCCCATATTGTACACAATTAATCAAAAAAGGTATCAAAGCACACCTGCTATACCCGGCTCGTATTTTAGTTGAGGAAGGGGACGCTAAGTTAATCTTTAATGATGTCACTGAAATTAGGAAGTATTTAGGTGCTGAATAGTGGTGTATAATAGTTTTCAGTGAAGCTATATTATTCTGTAAAGAGGTCAGTATTATTAGCACGTATGTTTCTGTTAGGTTGAATTTGTTTTGTCTTTTTGTTTTTCCCCTCCCCCTCTCTTCTTTTTTTTCTTATAACCTTTTTTTTTTTTTTTCTTCTTTTTTTCTCTCTCTTCTCTTCTTTTTTTTTCTCTCTTTTCTTCTCCCCCCCCCTTCCCCCTGTACACCCTCCCCAGTATATAATCGTTTTACTAAACCCTGTAGATAGTATATCTCTTGAAGATTTTTAATGACTGAAGGAATTAGATTCTTGTCATGGAATGTAGGGGGTATTTCCTCCCCTAGTAAGCGCAAATTGATTATCAAAACATTAGCCAGAAACAAACCTGATATTGTCTTTCTTCAAGAGACACATATTAATGAACAAGAGGCAGCTAAATTGAGAATTAAATGGGTGGGGAAAGTTATTTCCTCATCTGGGAGCACTAGAAAATGTGGGGTAGCGATTCTTATACATAGAGATCTAGAATATAAGGTTCTTAATGTAGAAATAGACCCAGCTGCTAGATTTATTTTGTTGCAAATTCAAATAAAAAATGTAAATTTTGTTTTATGTAATATTTACGCACCTAACACATTTTCTAGAGCATTTTGGGAGGAAATAAGAGTAAGACTAACTCCTTTTATCTCAGAAGCTGTTATTTTAGGAGGAGATTTTAATGCAACATTATGTCCTACGTTGGATAGGCTTTCTAAGAAAAATAGAATACAATATTTTAGAAACGCAAAATATTTGAAACAATTTTGCCAAATGTTAAAATTGGTTGATGTGTGGAGAATCAAGAATCCGGATATACAGGTCTTTTCATGTGAGTCAAAAGTTCATAGAACATTTTCTCGAATAGATTTTTTTTTAACTTCTGAAATTCTTGCTGTACACAAATTAGAGGCGGAGATTGGAGAAATTATAATATCTGACCACGCGATCATTTCATTATCTTTCTCAATAACTGAAAATAGGGCCCATATACCTAGATTCTTTTTTCCTAGATATTTATGTTCTAACCCTAGATTCATTAACAAATTGAAGCTCGTGTGGCAGGAATATTGTTCTCATAATATGAATTATTTTGAAAAACCTGAAATATTTTGGGAGGCGTTTAAAACGGTGATTAGAGGAGAAATCCAGGCCTATATAAGTTTAGTTAAGAAAAAAAATAGAGTATGGGAAGTCCAGATTAATAATAAAGTGAGGAATTCTTTCAGAAATTATTGTTCAGATCGTACAGAATTTAATTGGAGGAAATATCTAGATAACAGGAGAGAAAGAGATATATTTTTAAAGAAAAGATCACTAGAGGAGGAAGTCAAAATTAGTTTGCAATTTAAAGGCTTCCACGGTTGCTCAGCTAAACATCTTGCTAGGTTAACTAAAATCAGGGAAAAAAAATGCGATCCTTGCTATTCAGACTGGTAATGATCGCTTTACCGAATCTAGATAAATTTCTGAGGTTTCTTTTTCTTATTATCAGCAACTTTACTCCAGCATAGAATCAAATGCGTTGAATCAAGAAATATTTTGGACCAAGATAAAGATGCCTCAAATACAGGTTGACGATTTAACCTCAATTAATGCACCCATCTCTATAGATGAAATAAGAAATGCTATAAATAACCTTAAACTTAATAAAGAACCAGGGCCGGATGGGCTACCAGCAGAGCTTTATAAATGTATTGGTGAAGATCTTCTGCCAATTTTGGAAAAATTGTTTAATTACTATTTTTTGGCTGATGATACTATCTCGAGTTCTTTTTCTGCAGCTAATATATCCTTGATATTAAAGAAAGGTAAAAATGCGGAAGATCCAGCATCTTATAGGCCAATCTCGGTGCTTAATTCAGATTACAAGATTTTAATGGCTATTATCTCTTCTAGGCTCTCAATGGGCCTCCATAAAATTATCCATCCTGATCAGACAGGATTCATGGCTGCCAGAAATTCTACGAAAAATATCCGCAAGCTTATAAATTTTCTGGATTATGCCTGGAATGTAGATCAAAATAGTAAGAAACCCCGGCTGCAAGATGTTGCTATTTTGTCATTAGACGCAGTCAAAGCTTTTGACTCAATTGTTTGGCAGTATCTATTTAGGGCATTAGATAATTTCGGGTTTAAAGGTAATTTTGTACAATTTATATCTAAACTTTATTCAAAACCAATATGTTTCTTGCTCATTAACGGATCTTTGTCTCCTAAGATAGTTCTTCAGAGAGGCACTAGACAGGGGTGTCCACTATCGCCATTGTTATTCAACATTGCGCTTGAGCCATTGGCGATCCGCCTTAGGGATATTTTAATAGGAGTACAGATGGGCCCTCAGAAACTTAAAACGTTACATTATGCTGATGACGTTCTGATCTTCTTAGCTAATTGTCAGCAATCCATACCAGTGATCTTACAAGCTCTTGACGATTTTAGTTCCTTCTCTGGGTACAGGATTAACTTAGAAAAAAGTGAGTTAATGTGTTTAGGTACTATCTCCCCTATATTTAATATATCGTTTAAGGTGGTTGACACTATTAAGTATTTGGGTTTAGTTTTGCATAAAAATCAGTCTCAATGGTATAAGGCAAACTTTGAATCCCTGTTTCAAAAAATTGAAAGAGATCTTCAGATATGGGCGGTATTTCCGTTGTCAATTATGGCTAAGATTAATCTAATAAAATCTATCATATTTCCTCGTCTTCTTTATCCTCTTCAGAATCTTCCATTATTTATTTCAAATAAAGATCTAAAGAAGATTTATACACAGTTCTCTAGATTCATTTGGAATAATAAAAAACCTCGTATATCGCTTCTTAGATTAATGCAAAAACCTGAATCGGCTGGCCTGGCTCTTCCTAATCTCAAACTATATAATGTAGTGGCAATGGTTAAGATAGCGGTAGACTGGCTTGCAGGAACTAATATTGTTTCTTCAGAAGATATGGAAACCTTTTTAATCACACCATTTTCTTTAAAAGCTATTTTGCATGTGCCGGTACGCAAGTTACCTCAGAATGTATCTGGACTTTTTACAATTAAAAATATAATTATTGCCTGGCAAATGTTTTGTAAATGCCTGGATATAGATTTCTCATTCTCTGAATTTTTACCTATTGTAGGTAATCCTAGCTTTTTACCTGGAATGTATCAGGAAGTATTTAAGGAATGGGCTCAAAAAGGGTTAGTTTCTGTGAATCAGTTATTAGATGGAAATTGTCAAATATATACGTGTCGATCTTTGTTTAATAAATATGAGTTACCCCAGGCGAATTTGTTTGCATATTTCCAAATTCGCCATTTTTTCTTCTCACAAAATTGGCTGTTTCCATTATCAATTGCTTGGTCAGATATTAGACTCTCTACTAAAAAATTCTTGGCAGGAGATTCATCGATCTCATTGTTATATGATATCATGTTGAATAAACAAAGCTTGGTATATCTGGATAATATCTGTAATTCTTGGTCTTCATTAATGCCTGCAATGGATCATAAAAAATTAAACAGAGCTTTGACTCTCTTTATAAATGTAGAGTTCCAATGAGCATGAGGGAATCTCATATGAAGTTGATTAATAATTTCTATCTATCTCCTCTTAGATTATCTAAGTATTATATAACAATGGTCAGCAGATGTCCACGCTGTTATTATAATAAAGCGGATACAGGGCACATGTTTTGGTCTTGTCCTAGAGTTAGACAGCTCTGGTTAAAGATAATTTTTTGGTTTAATAAACTATACAAAGTGTCGATAGGATTGTCTTTGGAAGAAGTCTTGCTCTTGGTTCCTTCACAGAATGATATTAGTAATAGTGCTAGAAATAGTCTTAATACTATTATATTAGTGGTTAGAAGCTGCTTGCTTAAAAATTGGAAGGCTAAGCATGTACCAGGGCTAGCTCTGATCTTTAAATATATCCAGGAACAAATAGTATATGAATCATACCATCTTAAGAATGCGTCAGAAAAGAGGATTAAGAACTTCTTATGGAAATGGTCTCCAGCTATTCTAACTTACCCAAGACCACTTCAAAAACTGATTCTTTACCCATTTTTGCAATCAATTAGTTTTGCTGAATTGACATTATTAGAAGTTTTCCCACAGTCATGGATTGAGGGTCTTTGAGAATAAACGGTGGGTGGGTTGCAGGGGGATGGGGGAGTTGGGGGAGTTTTTTTTTCTTTCTCTTCTTCTTTCTCTCTCTTTCTTTTTCTTTTTCCTTCTCTCCCCCTTTTCCGCTGTGTTGTCTCGTTCTCTGTCTGTCTTTGTGTTGTCCTCCCCGCCCAGGGGATAAGGAAGAATTCAAAATCCAGCAGTTAAATCGATCTTTGAGAAAATTACGAATGTTATTACAGAATTTAGTTTTCCTTTTTATAAGATTATGTGATGTACAATGCTTTGACCCTGCGTGGTGCAAAAAGATAAGACTTGGAAAAGTTTTGAAGAATGTTTTCATTTATTGATATGGTTTTTGTTAAATTTTGCTGGATTTAAATAAAGGAAAAAAAATTGTTTAAAAAAAATAAAAAATGGTTTGTTTGTTTTATCAGTAATTAGCTGACTTCTTTAATGTTGCAAAAAAAAAGAGACTATTTCCAAATAAATATAAATGCAATCATGAAATATTATAGGGACATAACAAATATTTTGGGGGGCTTTATCAGTAATTGCTGATATATATTTATATAACTTTAATTAATTAATTAATTCATGTATTCATTATTTGGACTTTACAATGAACCCTTAATTTAAACTTTACAGAATTGCATCTGCTACTAAAATCAATTCCACAAACATTATGGGCCAGATTACAAGCGACACTCTAAATTATTTTTCCACTTGTGCGCTAACTGCGCTCAAAGTAAAGATGTATTGTCTCCTCATTAGCTCTAGTATTACAAGACGAAAGTGAAAACAATGATCGAATGAAAGACTTTTGGATACCATTACCACGGCAGCCCAAATTTACTAAACCTGAAGTGAGTAAGGAATACTTTACATTCCTATGTTCTTCACATTGTAATGATCATGTGATATCTCTCTATCAGGCCAAACTTGGCCAGTAATCTTCTTATCCCGGCGTCAAGTGGAATGATAGGAAATAACCCAGAGCAGAGTAAGTTAGTGCTATGAGGTAAGCAGTACTCACGGTAGACAGGGTAGTCCTTCAGGGCAATACGAAAAAGGCAGATAATGGTCAAGACAGGCTGAGTCCAGCAACAGGAAAGCAATCCAGCAGTATAGCAGTTCAGGGGTACACCAATAGAATGGTCAGACAAGCAGAGTTCAAAAACAGTATGGCAATGCAGCATAAAGTAACACAGCACCCAGGAGCATACGAAACAACACCTATACTTGGGCACAGTTTATTGTAAGCGAGGCACTTAAATAGCTGCAGGATTCACGCCACAGGAGGAAACTGGACCGGCATCAGGAAGAGTGGCACGCGGCGATGACGTCATCGCTGGCACAAGAAGCTCACCGCAGCATGCGTTGGCAACGGCCATGGCAACGGAAGAAGCGGCAGTCTGTCGGCATGACATAGCCCCCCACTCAAGGGTTTCCTCCGGAAACCAGAGTCGGTTTCAAAGGATGAGCAGCATGGAACCTGGACACCAGAGATGGAGCATGCACATCATGGGCAGGAACCCAGGAACGATCTGCCACAGAGTAACCCTTCCAATGCACGAGGTATTGCAGTTGCCTGCACCTGTATCTGAAGTCCAGGATCTTAGCAACCTTATACTCAGGGTCACCATTAACCAAGAGCAGAGGAAGAGGAGGTTGGAGTTGAGAATATCTGTTCTTGATGTAGGGCTTGAGAAATGAGATGTGGAAGATTCAGTGTATGCGCAGGGTTCTGGGCAAGGCCACTTTGTAGACAACAGGAGACAGTCTTTTAAGGACTTTGTAAGGGCCAATATACCTAGGCCCTAATTTATGACTGGGTTAACGTAGACGAACATGTTGAGACCCAGACACGTTCACCTACTGAAAAGGCACGAACAGTAGCTCAATGATGATCAGCAAACCTCTTGTATCTGGAGACAGCTGAACGTAACTGAGAGTGAATACGTTGCCAATTATAGTGAGGTTAGTAACATGTTGGTCTGCAGCAGGAAACCCTGTTGACTGAGCAAAAAGAGAAAAGGCATGAGGTTGGTAGCCTGCTGCGGCTTGAAATGGAGAACATCGTAGAGAAGAGTGCCAATGAGTGTTCTTTGCCAGTTCAGCTAAGGGCAACAATTCAGACCAATTGGTATGAAAAGAATTAACATAAGCTCTAATATTGGCTTTGAGATCCTGATTCGCTCTCTCCATCAGCCCATTAGTCAGGGGAAGGTAGCCAGAAGACAAGAAGACCTTCAGAAAGTCACTAGACTGAGGAAATTGACAGGAAAGGGCATCAGCCTTTTTATTCTTAGTTCCAGGAAGATAAGAGACTACAAAGTTAAAATGGGAAAAGAACAAGGCCCACCTGGCCTGTCGAGGATTGAGTCGATGAGCAGTCTCTAGATACGTCAGATTCTTGTGGTCAGTGAGAATATATATGGGGTTGGCAGTACCCTCTAGCCAATGACGCCATTTAGTCAGGGCCATCTTAATTGCTAAGAGTTCATGATTAATCACATCATAATCCCTCTGCAGGAGTAAAGCGTTTGGAGAAAAAGGCCACATGGTGCAATTTGGAGGTTAAAGGATCCATTTGGGTTAAGACTGTTTCAGCTCCTATCTTGGAAGGCATCAACCTCTAAAGTGAACTGCAGGTCAGGATCAGGATGGCAGAGCACAGGAGCAGACAAAAGACCTTTTTCAGACGAGAGAAGGTATCCACAGCTTCAGGTGGCCAATTCTTGCAGTCTCTGTTCCATTTAGTCAACTCAGTGATTGGAGCAACTACTTGGGAGAAGCTCTTTATAAACTTGCGGTAATAATTGGAGAACCCCGAGAATCTCTGTAGTTCTTTTAATGAGGTGAGTTGAGGACATTCCAAAACTGCAGTTAGCTTAGAAGGATCCATGGCAAAACTCTCCTTTGAGATGACATAATCAAACTCACGTTTTTCCAGTTTGGCTACCAGAGAATTGTCTCTGAGGTGAAGAAATACCTGTCTTGCATATTCATTATGCTCCTCAAGGGTGGAGGAGAAAATAGGGATGTCACCCAGATAGATGATTAAGGAGGTCACAGAAGACATCGTTGACAAATGCTTGAAAGATTGCAGGGGCATTACACAGCCCAAATACCTCATAATGCCCTGATCTCGTGTTGAAGGCAGCCTTCCATTCATGCCCTGGGAAGATACAAATAAGATTTTACGTCCCATGTAGGTCCAACTTAGTGAAGTAGCAAGCATTTTGGAGCGAATCGTAAAGTTTGGTGATCAAAGGAATGGGATAGCGATTCTTGATAGTGATGTTGTTTAGGGCTCTGTAGTCAATACAGGTCTGAGCCCACCATCCTTCTTACTGATGAAAAAGAAGCCAGCCCTGGCAGGAGAAGAGGAAGGGTGAATAAAACCTTTAGTTAGGTTCTCTTAAATATAGTCCTCCATTGCTTTGGTTTCAGCTTGGGAGAGTGGATAAGTCCTCCCTTTAGGAAGTAGGGCTTGAGGAGAAAGGTCAATTTTACAGTTGTAAAGACAGTGGCGTCGCAGCACATCAACTGCTTTCTTTTCAAACACATCTGTAAAATCTGCATATACTGAGGAAAGGCTTGAGGGGGTCTGTAGACTGGCTATGGGGATGTGGTGCAGAGGAGTAACCTTAGCAAGACAGGAGTGGAAGCAGGATGTACCCCAGGAGGCCATCTATCCCTCAGCCCAGTCGAACTGTGGATTCTGTATACGAAGCCAAGGAAGACCAAGGATGACAGGTTGTGCTGGAGAATGAATGACATTGAACTGCAACTGTTCAGTATGAAGGACTCCCACAGTCAGAGTTAGGGGTGCTGATTCGAAATTGATTAAACCTGATCCAAGGGGAGTGTAATCCAGAGTAGTTTTTTTGAGACATTGTTTTTTCTGCAGAAAAAGCAAGCCTACCTGAATCATAAAACTGTGAGCAAGAAAATTTCCAGCTGCCCCTGAATCAATAAAGGCTTGAGTGGGGACAGAATTCTGAAAAAAGGTAGGAGTAACAGGTACCAGGATCTGAGAAGAGTGAGGAGATTTAGTAGTGACCACGCTTAGAGGTACCCCAGTTTTATCCTCTAAGCATTGGCTTTTACCGGTAGAATATCACAATTCTTAAGCTGGTGTGAGTTAGAACCACAGTCTCAATCTCCTTCTTCTCTGTCTTTCAGATTTTGAGGGTTTGAGAGAAGAGAGATCCATGGGTTCCTCTACAGAGGTATCTGAAGGTGCTGAGGGGGTAGAGGGTAGTCTAGAGACTGGACGAGTAGGAGGATGAGAGGTAGGGATTATACGAGTTCTCCTGATAAGTAAGCTCTTCCTTGATGTGCTCATGCCTTTTCAAAAGGCTGCCGTAAGAGCACTGCCATCCCAACTGGTCTTGAGTGCCAAGGTGAAAAACTCGATGGCGTATTGTGCCACAGTTCTATTACTCTGGCTGAAATCCGAGAGAGAGTACTCTGCATCAGAAGCACAGCCAGAAGTCCCAAACACAGAAGATAATGCAGAAATAAAGGCATCAGCATCGTTCAGGAGTTGAGCGCTCTGTTCCTAAAGGGGAGAGACCCAGGCCAGGGCCTTGTCATTCAATAAAGAAATGATAAAAATGATTTTTGAGACTTCCGGTGGGCGGCAGTCTAAGATGGCCACTAACTTCTGATGCTCCGTGTAATTTTCTACAATTAATGTAGATAGTAGCTGTATCCATTGCCATCCGTATATTCCTTGGCAGTATAAGTGTCTGGGAATACCTATGGATCAAGGCAAACCACCCCTTGGCAGCCGAGAAGCATCTGAAACCTATTGAGCGGTTTGGCATCGTGGTGGGCTCTCTGTCACCACACTGTAAATAGTTGTACATGAGTTTTCACTTTTTACTCTCATAGTGGTGATACTTAAAAGCAAATAATGGCTTCAGAGACCAGTGATTTCCTGCATTATCTAATTGCTGATCTTTCTGCTCAGCTATTGCCTGCCTTTGACAAATTGAAAGTGGCGATGCAGCAATTGATGGCGCCGTTTCAAGTTTCAGACCTGTCTGACACAGAGAAGACACAGATCATAGCCATAAGTGTCTCTGCCGACATCCCCTCTAGCAGGCCTACAAGCCATTGTGTAAAAATTGAATCTGTACAGTCTACATGCAATCTGAAGAACCTAAGAATTGCTTGTGACACAGAATGGGAATGTATACCTACAGCACCTATTGAAATGCAGGACGTTTCCAGTAAACAACACAAGACTGCTGTTTCCCCTATGGAGTTTTGCCTGTCAGTTAAACTTCACCAGTATCTGACAAATCTCTTAAAGGATAATATCACCTACGACCGTTCCCCTTTTGCTGGATCCGCTCTGCCAGGGACACAACATTCCAGCATGCAGATTTTGAGAAGACATCTTCAATTATGGGTGTTCTGTTCACTGTCAGTGTGGGAAAAAATCGCATGAGTGTGAGAGCACAGGCTGTTCGGATCTTCAGCGTGACTTGTATCCCCGGAGAGGAGTCAGCTAGATTGTTTCATACTGTGATTTATGTTTGACCCGGTCACCATTTACAAGCTCATTTCGCTTAAGTTATTGATATATAGATGGCTCTGCATTATAACATCCACCTCCCTATGTTATGCTAATTGTCATAAATATTCTTCTCAGCCCCAGAAAGGAGTAGACATGTCCGAAAGGGCATATCTTATTGACCAGCTTTCATATGCTCTGTGACACTTCTGTGCACATTATGTTTTGAACTATTGCACTGTTAAAAGTTTTGTGACATCAGCCAAATCTGTTTATCTGACATTATAGCACATATACAGTTCAATTTGAGCCAACATTATTATAAGAATAAGCCAACTAAGCAGCTTAGCAAAAGTTTCTTGTCTCACTGAAGTATTAGATACATTAAGTGCAAAGTCTAATGTCACTGACTGGTTTTGTCCATGTATTAACCTTTTAAAGTTTTATATAGTTAGTATTCATGGTAACACACTAGAGCTCTCCAAGTTCCTCAAATTAGAAAGTTATTTCCTTATTTTATAGCATGCTGACTCTTAGGCGAATGTCAAATGTTGTAACCCCCCCCCCCCTTATAAGTACATTGTAGAGGGAGTTTAGGTTTCTACTGAAATGCTTTATTATGCTATTATATTATATGCTGTTTATTATGTCCAACTTTTAAATTTGCCCACACAGAGTTAAGTGTTATAGATCTTCTCCTCAGCCCCTGACAGGAATGGATGTGTCTTGAATTTGTATTGATTAATTTCCATATGTTCACTGAAACACTTCTCTTACATAAAGAGCATGTTACATGTTACTTTTCCTTGGAGTCCTGTTGGGTGTCCGAGTACACTGTGCAGAGACAACCTTATGGAGACCTCCTCTTTTAGAGTTATTTTGTGACAGGGGTCCTTGCCTGTTTATCACTATTCAGACCTTTACTCTTTGCCTTTCAGTACTGAGATCACACATACTTTTAACTCCCCTTTGTCACTATGCTCTAGAAGGCATAATTACTCATTCTGCCCACTTTGGGGGGTAGTTATCAAGCCGTCTACTTTACCTGCCTTCCCGGGTCCAATACGCCCGCCTAAGCTCGCCTACCATCGCCGCCGCAGACCTTCAAAATTTTGCCTAAGTTATCAAAAAAGCTGTCAAGAAGCCGCGCACCAAGTACGGGGCGATGAGCAGCGGACTGAGAGAGTTATCACTCATCCGATCTCGCTGCTCTTCGGCTTTTTGACAGCTTTATTGCTAGCCTGTCACTAAGCACCCACACTAACTACACTGTTCTACCCCCTATACCGGCGCCCCCCGCAACTCAATAAAGTTATTAACCCCTAAATCACCGCTCCTAGACCCCGCCGCAACTCTTATAAATGTATTAACCCCTAAACCGCCGCTCCCGGACACCGCCGCCACCTAAATTATACCTAGTAACCCCTATCCTGCCCCCCCTATACCGCCGCCACCTATAATAAAGATATTAACCCTTATCCTGCCGATCCCGGACCTCGCCGCAACTAAATAAATAGTTTAACCCCTAAACCGCCGCTCCCGGACCCCGCCGCAACCTATATTAAACTTATTAACCCCTAATCTGCCCCCCCTACACCGTCACCACCTATAATAAGTTTATTAACCCCTATCCTGCCCCCCCTACACCGTCGCCACCTATAATAAATTTATTAACCCCTATCCTGCCCCCCCTACACCGCCGCCACTGTAATAAAATTATTAACCCCTAAACCTAAGTCTAACACTAACCCTAACACGCCCCTAACTTAAATATTAATTAAATAAATCTAAATAATATTTCTCTTATTAAATAAATGAATCCTATTTAAAACTAAATGCTTACCTTTAAAATAAACCCTAATATAGCTACAATATAAATAATAATTATATTGTAGCTATTTTAGGATTTATTTTTATTTTACAGGCAACTTTCAATTTATTTTAACTAGGTACAATAGCTATTAAATAGTTATTAACTATTTAATAGCTACCTAGCTAAAATAAAGAGAAATTTACATGTAAAATTTTGGAACAGCCAATAGAATGCAAGCTCAATCTGATTGGCTGATTGGATCAGCCAATCGGATTGAATTTCAATCTGATTGGCTGATTCAATCAGCCAATCAGATTTTTCCTACCTTAATTCCGATTGGCTGATAGAATCCTATCAGCCAATCGGAATTAAAGGGACGCCACCTTGGATGATGTCCCTTAAAGGAATATCCATTCGTCGTTAGTCGTCGGGAAGAAGAGGATGGCTCCGCATCGGCACGTCTGAAGATGGCTCCGCTCTGCTCCGGATGGATGAAGATTGAAGACGCCGCATGGATGAAGACTTCTATCGGATGGAAGACCTCTTCAGCGCCGCCTGGATGATGACTTCATCGGATGGAAGACTTCTTCAGCACCCCTTGGAAGATGACTTCTGCCGCTCCGGATCTCCTCTTCGGTTCCATCGGTGGTCGGCTGGCTGAAGACGACTCAAGGTAGGATGATCTTCAGGGGGGTAGTGTTAGGTTTATTTAAGGGGGGTTTGGGTTAGATTAGGGGTATGTGGGTGGTGGGTTTTCATGTTGGGGGGGTTGTATTTTTATTTTTCAGGCAAAAGAGCAGAATTCTTTGGGGCATGCCCCGCAAAAGGCCCTTTTAAGGGCTGGTAAGGTAAAAGAGCTGGTAACTTTTTAATTTAGAATAGGGTAGGGCATTTTTTTTATTTTGGGGGGCTTTGTTTTTTATTAGGGGGCTTAGATTAGGTGTAAGTAGTATTTTTTAAATGGGTGTAATTTATTTTTTTTATTTTTTGTACTTTAGTTAGTTTATTTAATTTAATTTATTAAGTTATTTGTAGCTAATTTATTTAATTACTTTAATGATAGTGTAGTGTTAGGTTTAATTGTAACTTAGGTTAGGATTTATTTTACAGGTAATTTTGTATTTCTTTTAGCTAGGTAGTTATTAAATAGTTAATAACTATTTAATAACTATTCTAACTAGCTAAAATAAATACAAAGTTACCTGTAAAATAAATATAAATCCTAAAATAGCTACAATATAATTATTATTTATATTGTAGCTATCTTAGGGTTTATTTTAAACGTAAGTATTTAGTTTTAAATAGGATTAATTTATTTAATAAGAGAAATATTATTTAGATTTATTTAATTAATATTAAGTTAGGGGGGGTGTTAGGGTTAGTGTTAGACTTAGGTTTAGGGGTTAATAATTTTATTACAGTGGTGGCGGTGTAGGGGGGGCAGGATAGGGGTTAATAACTTTATTATAGGTGGCTACGGTATAGGGGGGCAGGATAGGGGTTAATAGGTATAATGTAGGTGTCGGCGGGGTCTGGGAGCGGCGGTTTAGGGGTTAACATATTTATTAAAGTGGCGGTGGGTTCCGGGAGCGGCAGGTTAGGGGTTAACATATTTATTATAATGGCAGTGGGCTCCGGGAGCGGCGGTTTAGGTGGTAATACATTTATTTAGTTGCGGCGGTGTAGGAGGGGACAGATTAGGGGTGTTTAGACTCGGGGTACATGTTAGGGTGTTAGGTGTAGACATCTCCCATAGGAATCAATGGGATGTCTGGCAGCAGCGAACATGAACTTTCGCTATGGTCAGACTCCCATTGATTCCTATGGGATCCTCCACCTCTAGGGCGGCGGTTTGAAAACCAGGTACGCTGGGCCGGAAAAGTGCCGAGTGTACCTGCTAGTTTTTTGATAACTAGCAAAAGTAGTCAGATTGTGCCGCACTTGTGTGCGGAACATCTGTAGTGACGTAAGCATCGATCTGTGTCGGACTGAGTCCGGCGGATCGACGCTTACGTCACTAAATTCTACTTTTGCCGGTATCTAGGGCTTGATAACTAAGGCGAATCAGCCTCGCCACAAATACGCTGCAGAATTCCAGCGTATTTGAGGTTGACGGCTTGATAACTAGGGGCCTTTAACTCTTCTAGTGGACTCTCAAAATTCTCCATTGCGGTATTTTCTCTTTGCAAAATGGACCGGTGAGTTTCTGGCTATATTCCCACTCAGTCTTTCTTAAATAATCCGTCAGCGATTAAAAAACAATCCAAATATTCTAGAAGGTCCACCACATCTTTGCCAATATCATCATATAAGTTCAGGCCTACAAAAAGAACAGAAAATGTATACTGGTACTATGCACTATTTACTATTATACAGACCCATGATTCCTGTTATACCTGATATGTAGCCTGAAGCAATTAATAACTGGATCTTATGAGAGCCCTCTACCTTACAGGTACGTCTAGTCACATACATAATGCACCACATATGGTATTTTGGATACACAAATCTCTACTCTAACTTGCCTAAGTTACTCAATCTTATTCATAATTAGACTATCCCTCATTTAATATGTAGAATAAGCTGTTTTCCTATAACCCTTACCATTCAGTACACTTTTTTACCCCCCCCCCCCCCCTTTGTAACTACGCTCTAGAAGGCATAGCTACTCATTTTGCCCCTTTTAATTTTTTATATTGGAATCTCAAAAATCACCATAGCGGTATCTCCTTTTTGTTAAAGGGAGGTTCACCACATATTTTCCAACATCCTCATATAACTCTGGACATACAAATACAGCGAAAGGTTCATACCAGAACTATGCACTTAACCCCATTTAATTTAAATTAGTTTGTGTGTTGTGTTTAGTTATAGTTATAATAAAAAACATTCATGAGTACACAAGTCATAAATATTAATTGTTACTTTATTTGTAACAGGATTTGAGTTATATAATCACAACTGTATTGTAAACT
>NC_069499.1:616945634-617023134 GCF_027579735.1 Bombina bombina | reverse complement strand
ACAATGAAGCCCTTGTTGTCGCCTTCTTTCATGGGCTCTCTGATGCGATTAACAATGAAGTTGCTGCCAGAGATTTACCAGAAGATCTTGAGGCATTGGTGTCTTTTTTTTTTCTCTTGTTAAGTATATCCAGTCCACGGATCATCCATTACTTGTGGGATATTCTCCTTCCCAACAGGAAGTTGCAAGAGGATCACCCACAGCAGAGCTGCTATATAGCTCCTCCCCTCACTGCCATATCCAGTCATTCTCTTGCAACTCTCAACTAAGATGGAGGTCGTAAGAGGACTGTGGTGTTTTATACTTAGTTTATTTCTTCAATCAAAAGTTTGTTATTTTTAAATGGTACCGGAGTGTACTGTTTATCTCAGGCAGTATTTAGAAGAAGAATCTGCCTGCGTTTTCTATGATCTTAGCAGAAGTAACTAAGATCCTTTGCTGTTCTCACATATTCTGAGGAGTGAGGTAACTTCAGAGGGGGAATAGCGTGCAGGTTTTCCTGTAATAAGGTATGTGCAGTTAAAATATTTTTCTAGGGATGGAATTTGCTAGAAAATGCTGCTGATACCGAAGTAATGTAAGTAAAGCCTTAAATGCAGTGATAGCGACTGGTATCAGGCTTATTAATAGAGATACATACTCTTATAAAAGTGTATTTTAAAACGTTTGCTGGCATGTTTAATCGTTTTTTACATATGTTTGGTGATAAAACTTATTGGGGCCTAGTTATTTCCACATGGCTGGCTTGAATTTTGCCTAGAAACAGTTCCCTGAGGCTTCCCACTGTTGTAATATGAGTGAGAGGGGCCTATTTTAGCGTTTTTTTGCACAGCAAAAATTACAGACACAGACATCCAGCTTCTTCCTGCATGATCCAGGACTTCTCTGAAGGGCTCAAAAGGCTTCAAAAATCGTATTGAGGGAGGTAAAAAGCCACAGTAGAGCTGTGGCAGTTGTTGTGACTGTTTAAAAAACATTTTTGTCATTTGTTATTCCGTTTTTGGTATTAAGGGGTTAATCATCCATTTGCAAGTGGGTGCAATGCTCTGCTAACTTATTACATACACTGTAAAAATTTTGTTAGTGTAACTGCATTTTTTCACTGTTATTTCAAAATTTGGGAAAATTTGTGTTTCTTAAAGGCGCAGTAACGTTTTTTTATATTGCTTGTAAACTTGTTTTAAAGTATTTTCCAAGCTTGCTAGTCTCATTGCTAGTCTGTTTAAACATGTCTGACACAGAGGAACCTACTTGTTCATTATGTTTGAAAGCCATGGTGGAGCCCCATAGGAGAATGTGTACTAAATGTATTGATTTCACCTTAAACAGTAAAGATCAGTCTTTATCTATAAAAGAATTATCACCAGAGGGTTCTGTCGAGGGGGAAGTTATGCCGACTAACTCTCCCCACGTGTCAGACCCTTCGCCTCCCGCTCAGGGGACGCACGCTAATATGGCGCCAATTACATCAGGGACGCCCATAGCGATTACCTTGCAGGACATGGCTGCAATCATGAATAATACCCTGTCAGAGGTATTATCTAGATTGCCTGAATTAAGAGGCAAGCGCGATAGCTCTGGGGTTAGGAGAGATACAGAGCGCGCAAATGCTGTTAGAGCCATGTCTGAAACTGCGTCACAATATGCAGAACATGAGGACGGAGAGCTTCAGTCTGTGGGTGACATCTCTGACTCAGGGAAACCTGATTCAGAGATTTCTAATTTTAAATTTAAGCTTGAGAACCTCTGTGTATTGCTTGGGGAGGTATTAGCTGCTCTGAATGACTGTAACACAGTTGCAATTCCAGAGAAATTGTGTAGGCTGGATAGATACTATGCGGTGCCGGTGTGTACTGATGTTTTTCCTATACCTAAAAGGCTTACAGAAATTATTAGCAAGGAGTGGGATAGACCCGGTGTGCCCTTTTCCCCACCTCCTATATTTAGAAAAATGTTTCCAATAGACGCCACTACACAGGAATTATGGCAGACGGTCCCTAAGGTGGAGGGAGCAGTTTCTACTTTAGCAAAGCGTACCACTATCCCGGTTGAGGACAGTTGTGCTTTTTCAGATCCAATGGATAAAAAATTGGAGGGTTACCTTAAGAAAATGTTTATTCAACAAGGTTTTATTTTACAGCCCCTTGCATGCATTGCGCCTGTCACTGCTGCGCGCGGCATTCTGGTTTGAGGCCCTGGAAGAGACCATCCAGACAGCTCCATTGAATGAAATTATTGACAAGCTTAGAACGCTTAAGCTAGCTAACTCATTTTTTTCTGATGCCATTGTTCATTTGACTAAACTAACGGCTAAGAATTCCGGATTCGCCATCCAGGCGCGTAGGGCGCTATGGCTTAAATCCTGGTCAGCTGACGTGACTTCAAAGTCTAAATTACTCAACATTCCTTTCAAGGGGCAGACCTTATTCGGGCCTGGCTTGAAGGAAATTATTGCTGACATTACTGGAGGCAAGGGTCATACCCTTCCTCAGGACAGGGCCAAATCAAAGGCCAAACAGTCTAATTTTCGTGCCTTTCGAAATTTCAAGGCAGGAGCAGCATCAACTTCCTCCGCTTCAAAACAAGAGGGAACTGTTGCTCATTCCAGACAGGCCTGAAAACCTAACCAGTCCTGGAACAAGGGCAAGCAGGCCAGAAAGCCTGCTGCTGCCCCCAAGACAGCATGAAGGAACGGCCCCCTATCCGGAAACGGATCTAGTGGGGGGCAGACTTTCTCTCTTCGACCCGGCGTGGGCAAGAGATCTTCAGGATCCCTGGGCGTTGGAGATCATATCTCAGGGATATCTTCTGGACTTCAAAGCTTCTCCTCCACAAGGGAGATTTCATCTTTCAAGGTTATCAGCAAACCAGATAAAGAAAGAGGCATTCCTAAGCTGTGTGCAAGACCTCCTAGTAATGGGAGTGATCCATCCAGTTCCGCGGACGGAACAGGGACAGGGATTTTATTCAAATCTGTTTGTGGTTCCCAAGAAAGAGGGAACCTTCAGACCAATCTTGGATCTAAAGATCTTAAACAAATTCCTCAGAGTTCCATCATTCAAAATGGAAACTATTCGGACCATCCTACCCATGATCCAAGAGGGTCAGTACATGACCACAGTGGACTTAAAGGATGCCTACCTTCACATACCGATTCACAAAGATCATCATCGGTTCCTGAGGTTTGCCTTTCTAGACAGGCATTACCAATTTGTAGCTCTTCCCTTTGGGTTGGCCACTGCCCCGAGAATTTTTACAAAGGTTCTGGGCTCACTTCTGGCGGTTCTAAGACCGCGAGGCATAGCGGTGGCTCCGTATCTAGACGACATCCTGATACAGGCGTCAAGCTTTCAAATTGCCAAGTCTCATACAGAGATAGTTCTGGCATTTCTGAGGTCGCATGGGTGGAAAGTGAACGTGGAAAAGAGTTCTCTATCACCACTCACAAGAGTCTCCTTCCTAGGGACTCTTATAGATTCTGTAGAGATGAAAATTTACCTGACGGAGTCCAGGTTATCAAAACTTCTAAATGCTTGCCGTGTCCTTCATTCTATTCCACGCCCGTCAGTGGCTCAGTGCATGGAAGTAATGGGCTTAATGGTAGCGGCAATGGACATAGTGCCATTTGCGCGCCTGCATCTCAGACCGCTGCAATTATGCATGCTAAGTCAGTGGAATGGGGATTACTCAGATTTGTCCCCTCTACTAAATCTGGATCAAGAGACCAGAGATTCTCTTCTCTGGTGGCTTTCTCGGGTCCATCTGTCCAAGGGTATGACCTTTTGCAGGCCAGATTGGACGATTGTAACAACAAATGCCAGCCTTCTAGGTTGGGGCGCAGTCTGGAACTCCCTGAAGGCTCAGGGATCGTGGACTCAGGAGGAGAAACTCCTCCCAATAAATATTCTGGAGTTAAGAGCAATATTCAATGCTCTTCTAGCTTGGCCTCAGTTAGCAACACTGAGGTTCATCAGATTTCAGTCGGACAACATCACGACTGTGGCTTACATCAACCATCAAGGGGGAACCAGGAGTTCCCTAGCGATGTTAGAAGTCTCAAAGATAATTCGCTGGGCAGAGTCTCACTCTTGCCACCTGTCAGCGATCCACATCCCAGGCGTAGAGATCTGGGAGGCGGATTTTCTAAGTCGTCAGACTTTTCATCCGGGGGAGTGGGAACTCCATCCGGAGGTGTTTGCTCAACTGGTCCATCGTTGGGGCAAACCAGAACTGGATCTCATGGCGTCTCGCCAGAACGCCAAGCTTCCTTGTTACGGATCCAGGTCCAGGGACCCGGGAGCAACGCTGATAGATGCTCTAGCAGCTCCTTGGTTCTTCAACCTGGCCTATGTGTTTCCACCGTTTCCTCTGCTCCCTCGACTGATTGCCAAAATCAAACAGGAGAGAGCATCGGTGATTCTGATAGCGCCTGCGTGGCCACGCAGGACCTGGTATGCAGACCTAGTGGACATGTCATCTCTTCCACCATGGACTCTGCCTCTGAGGCAGGACCTTCTAATACAAGGTCCTTTCAATCATCCAAATCTAATTTCTCTGAGACTGACTGCATGGAGATTGAACGCTTGATTCTATCAAGGCGTGGCTTCTCCGAGTCAGTCATTGATACCTTAATACAGGCTCGGAAGCCTGTCACCAGGAAAATCTACCATAAGATATGGCGTAAATATCTTTATTGGTGTGAATCCAAGAGTTACTCATGGAGTAAGGTTAGGACAAAGGCTTATCAGCTAGTTCTTTAAAAGGACAGATCTCTGCTCTGTCTATTCTTTTGCACAAGCGTCTGGCAGAAGTTCCAGACGTCCAGGCATTTTGTCAGGCTTTGGTTAGGATTAAGCCTGTGTTTAAAACTGTTGCTCCCCCGTGGAGCTTAAACTTGGTTCTTAAAGTTCTTCAGGTTCTTCAGGGAGTTCCGTTTGAACCCCTTCAATCAAATGATATTAAACTTTTATCTTGGAAAGTTCTGTTTTTGATGGCTATTTCCTCGGCTCGAAGAGTCTCTGAGTTATCTGCCTTACATTGTGATTCTCCTTATCTGATTTTTCATTCAGACAAGGTAGTTCTGCGTACCAAACCTGGGTTTTTACCTAAGGTGGTTTCTAACAGGAATATCAATCAAGAGATTGTTGTTCCATCATTGTGTCCTAATCCTTCTTCAAAGAAGGAACGTCTTTTGCATAATCTGGACGTAGTCCGTGCCTTGAAGTTTTACTTACAGGCTACTAAAGATTTTCGTCAAACATCTGCCCTGTTTGTCGTTTACTCTGGACAGAGGAGAGGTCAAAAAGCTTCGGCAACCTCTCTCTCCTTTTGGCTTCGGAGCATAATACGCTTAGCCTATGAGACTGCTGGACAGCAGCCCCCTGAAAGGATTACAGCTCATTCTACTAGAGCTGTGGCTTCCACCTGGGCCTTTAAAAATGAGGCCTCTGTTGAACAGATTTGCAAGGCTGCGACTTGGTCTTCGCTTCACACCTTTTCAAAATTTTACAAATTTGACACTTTTCCTTCTTCGGAGGCTGTTTTTGGGAGAAAGGTTCTACAGGCAGTGGTTCCTTCCGTTTAAGTTCCTGCCTTGTCCCTCCCATCATCCGTGTACTTTAGCTTTGGTATTGGTATCCCACAAGTAATGGATGATCCGTGGACTGGATACACTTAACAAGAGAAAACATAATTTATGCTTACCTGATAAATTTATTTCTCTTGTAGTGTATCCAGTCCACGGCCCGCCCTGTCCTTTTTAAGGCAGGTCTAAATTTTAATTAAACTACAGTCACCACTGCACCCTATGGTTTCTCCTTTCTCGTCTTGTTTCAGTCGAATGACAGGATATGGCAGTGAGGGGAGGAGCTATATAGCAGCTCTGCTGTGGGTGATCCTCTTGCAACTTCCTGTTGGGAAGGAGAATATCCCACAAGTAATGGATGATCCGTGGACTGGATACACTACATGAGAAATAAATTTATCAGGTAAGCATAAATTATGTTTTTAGATTGTCACGGGAGTAATCCTAGTTCCTTAAAAGTACAAGTAATAGATTATGTGCCTCACACAAAACCAAATAGATTATTGGAACTAAGAAAGTTAGAAACAAAGTGGATCTATAAATTAAAAACACTACAACCCTTAGGATTAAATATAGACATAGACGTGGCAGCTTTTTTATAGATTTTTATAGATATCCACAGATTTTTACAGGTTTTTACAAATTTTTATTAATCAATTAATTTTTCTTGTAAGATTTTTATAGATTATGTATGAATTATAGAAATAAAGCATAAAATATTTTTTTATATATAAAAATTTTAAGAAATGCTTTAGTATCAGACTAGAGTTTAGATATCAAATAATGATATTCACTGCTGAAATGTATCTTCTTCCCCTTTTTTTGGGGTATTTTAATGAGTCAATCTATTTTTTCATTTGAATATATGTCATTAATTTAATTTTATTTCATTATGACAATATCAATTAGGTTTCCAGTACTGAATTTTGTATATGGCTAGTTCATTTCCATACAACATTTTATGTATCAAACATTTTTTATATAGTGATGGGTTCAGGTTTTGTTCTAATTATCATCTACTTCTCTCTGTATGTCCGTTCTAGTAGAATTTCACCTTATTTTAGCGAATATGATACATCACATTCGGAGCACTTAAAATGATCTCCCGTTTTTGCACAGACCGTATGTTAAAAAGCCTGCATGATACGTATAGCTAATTTGTCTTTCTAAATGCACCAGCAATAGTTAATTCTCATCTAGGTATATACCCTTTGTATAGATAACTACGAGTATATTCTGGTTGTTTTTAGATATTTTAATATTTCTATGTATCTATCAAGATCTCTTTAGATTTTTATGTATTTATATAGTGTATTCTCAGTGGTTCAATAATGCCGCTCATAAACTTGTTTTTAACATTCCCCATTCAAATCCCAATCATTGTTTTAAATGTTAAAATTGGAATCAATTCTCAATGTATTTATCATCAATTGCACATATGGACATTTAATATATGGACATTTTGTGCTCAAGCATATGTTGCGATCTCTGATCCGGGGCAATATATGTGTGCATACACACCCCCTTCTATTATTGGCCAGCAAATACACACCTTCAATTGGATTGGTTGGTATGCCTTTAAAACAAACGGCGCCTTTTGTACAACATACAGCCTTTGAAAAAGCCTGACCGAAGTTCGGGGGAAACCCGTCAGGCCAGCTACTATTGTGGGAGTGCAGTTAAAAGACTGATCGCAAAAAGCTTGTCAAACACCCAGGTGGAGGATCCGGAATACCACTGCCTGAATTGTCTTGACTGGAGCTGTGAGGAGGCGGACCACCTTTGCCGGTGCGACAGAAGCTGCAAACCCCAGGAGTTTTCTCTTAATGCAGAATAATTGCTTTTATCTAGTAAGTGCAATCTTACTTGTGCGTGTTATATTGTAATACATTTTTTTACACTTGAGTCGTGCCCTGTGCGCCTGTTTTCTCTTCTCTGTTGCAGGGAAAGCGCAAGAGGAAAATCAGATCAGTAAGCGAGGTTTATGACGCAGTTGTTGCGATTTCAGAGGTCCCCTCCCTGAGGCCTGAGGAGGAGGATACCGTAGTAGCATCTGAAGGCGAAATTTCAGATTCAGAAAGTGTAATTCCCCTTGCTGATACTGAGGTGGTAGCTTTCAGGTTTAAGCTAGAGCATCTCCGTCTGTTACTCAAGGAGGTTTTAGTTACTTTGGATGACAGCGACTCCACAGTAGTTGTTGTCCCTAAAAAGTCCAGTAAACTGAGCAAATATTTTGAAGTTCCTTCCTCATCAGGCGTTTTTCCGGTCCCTGACTGAGCTTCTGAGATTATTGCTAAGGAGTGGGAGAGGCCGGGTATACCTTTTTCTCCATCTCCTATTTTTAAGAAGATGTTTCCTATAGCTGACTCTATTAAGGAGGCTTGGCAACCAGTTCCCAAGGTGGAGGGGGCCGTTTCCACTTTAGTCAAACGGACTACTATTCCTATAGAGGATAGTTGTGCTTTCAAAGACCCTATGGACAAAAAGAGGGTTTACTCAAGAAGATGTACGTACACCAGGGCTTACAATGGCAGCCAACGGTGTGCATTGCAACCGTCACTAGTTCGGCAACATATTGGTTCAATGCTTTGTCCGATGCCATTAGGATGGAAACTTCATTGGATGAGATCCAATATAGAATAAAGGCTCTTAAACTAGCTTATTCCTTTATCACGGACGCTTCACTTCAAGTTATTAAACTGGGAGCGAAGATATTGGGTTTCTCTATACTAGCCCGCAGAGCCTTATGGTTTAAAGCCTTGGTCTGCGGATGTGTCCTCTAAATCTAAGCTTCTAGCTATTCCTGACAAGGGGAAGGCCTTGTTTGGACCGGGCTTGTCGGAGATTCTCTGATATCACGGGGGGTAAGGGTCATCTTCTTCCCCAGGTTAAGAGAAACAAACAAAAGGGACAACAAAGCAATTTTCGTTTCTTTCGAAATTTCAAAGGAAATTCCTCTACTGCCTCCAAACAGGAACAGGCTAAGCCAGCATGGAGATCCAATAAATCCTGGAATAAGGGAAAACAATCCAAAAAGCCTACTGTTGAATCTACGACAGCATGAAGGGCATGCCCCCGATCCGGGACCGGATCTTGTAGGGGGCGGACTTTCCTTTTTCATTCAGGATTGGGTTCGAGACGTTCAGGATCCCTGGGCAATAGAAATTGTGTCCCAGGGATACAAGTTAAAGTTCAAAAGTTTTCCTCCCAGAGGCAGGTTTCTGCTTTCAAGATTTTCTGCAGACCAGACAAAGAGAGAGGCGTTCTTGCACTGCATAAGAGACCTTTCCAACCTAGGAGTGATTGTTCCGGTTTCAGTACAGGAACAGGGTCTGGGATTCTATTCCAATCTGTTCGTGGTTCCCAAAAAATAGGGAACCTTCAGGCCAATTTTAGATCTCAAATTCCTCAAAGTACAGTCCTTCAAGATGGAAACTATTCTTTCCATTCTTCCTTTTGATCCAAGAGGGTCAATTTATGACAACTGTGGATTTAAAGAATGCGTACCTGCATGTTCCTATTCACAGGGAATATCACAGGTTCCTAAGGTTTGCCTTTTTGGACAAACACTTCCAGTTCGTGGCTCTTCCCTTTGGTCTTGCCATGGCTCCCAGAATCTTTACAAAGGTTCTGGGATCCCTGTTGGCAGTGCTTTGGTTAAGGGGCATTGCAGTGGCACCTTATCTGGACGACATCCTCGTCCGGGCGCCATCTTTAGATCAAGCAAGATCCCATACGGACATGGTGTTGTCTTTCTTGCAATCGCACGGGTGGAAGGTAAATTTGGGAAAGAGTTCCTTAGTCCCAAATACGAGAGTAACTTTCTTGGGAACTATAATAGACTCCTTATCAATGAAGATTTTTCTGACAGAAGATTATCGATACTTGTCGAGTCCTTCAGTCCACTCCTCGGCCATCAGTGGCTCAATGCATGGAGGTAATCGGGCTGATGGTGGCGGCAATGGACATCATCCCGTTTGCTCGTTTCTTTCTCAGACCTCTGCAGTTAAGCATGCTCAGGCAATGGAACGGAGATTATGCGGATTGGTCTCCTCAAATTCTACTGGAACAGGAGACAAGGGATTCTCTTCAATGGTGGTTGTCTCTGGATCATCTTTCCCAGGGCACCTGCTTTTGCAGGCCATCTTGGGTGATTGTGACAACAGACGCCAGCCTTCTAGGGTGGGGAGCAGTCTGGGGCTCTCTAAAGCCTCAAGGAATTTGGACTCAGTCAGAGTCTGTTCTTCCTATAAACATTCAGGGGCTGAGAGCGATCTTCAATGCTCTTCTAGCCTGGCCCCAGTTGCCTCGGTTCGGTTCATCAGGTTCCAGTCAGACACCATAACATTGGTGGCTTACATCAATCATCAGGGAGGAACAAGGAGTTCCTTAGCGATGACAGAAGTAACCAAAATAATTCAGTGGGCGGAGGCCCTTTCTTGCCATTTGTCGGCGATCCACATCCCAGGGGTGGACAACTGGGAGGCGGACTTCATGAGTAGGCAGACATTTCATCCGGGTGGAGTGGGAACTCCATCCAGAAGTGTTCTCCAGCCTGATTCTCAAGTGGGGTCAGCCGGAGTTGGATCTCATGGCATCTTGGCAGAATGCCAAGCTCCCGAGATACGGGTCGAGGTCCAGGGACCCCCAAGCGGAGCTGATAGATGCTCTAGCAGTGCCTTAGACCTTCAGTCTATCATACTTATTTCCTCTGTTTGCGCTTCTTCCTCGGGTCATTGCTTGAATCAAGCAAGAGGAGGGCGTCGGTGATCCTCATTGCACTGGCTTGGCCTCACAGGATTTGGTATGCAGATCTGGTGGACATTTCATCTCTGCCACCTTGGAGACTTCCATTGTGGAAGGACCTTCTAATTCAAGGGTCCTTCCTTCACCCAAATCTAGTTTTTCTGAAGCTGACTGCTTGGAGATTGAACGCTTAATTTTGTCACTTTGGTCAGGATCAGGCCTGTGTTCAAACCAGTTACTCCTCCATGGAGTCTTAATTTAGTTCTCAAAGTTCTTCAAGGGGCTCCATTTGAGCCTATGCATTCCTTAGGTATGAAGTTATTTTCTTGGAAGGTTTTATTTCTTGTTGCTATTTCCTCTGCTCGTAGAGTGTCAGAGCTCTCGGCATTGCAGTATGAGTCTCCTTACCTTATTTTCCATTCAGATAAGATTGTTTTACGTACTAAAATAGGATTTCTTCCTAAAGTTGTTTCTGATCTGAACATTAATCAAGAGATTGTTGTTCCTTCCTTGTGCCCTAATCCTTCTCCGAAGGAACGTCTTCTGCACAATTTGGACGTGGTCCGTGCTTTAAAGTTTTACCTGCAGGCGACTAAGGACTTTCGTCAGTCTTCTTCTTTGTTTGTGTTTTTTTCAGGAAAACGTAAGGGACAGAAAGTTATGGCTACTTCCCTTTCTTTTTGGCTGAAGAGTATCATACGTTTTGCTTATGAGACTGCTGGACAGCAGCCGCCTGAGAGAATTACGGCTCATTCCACGAGGGCTGTTGATTCCTCATGGGCATTCGAAAATGAGGCTTCTGTGGAACAGATTTGCAAGGCTGCAACTTGGTCCTCTCTTCACACTTTTTCAAAGTTCTACAAATTTGCCACTTTTGCCTCGGCTGAGGACGCTTTTGGGAGAAAGGTTCTTTAAGCAATGGTGCCTTCCGTTTATGTTACCTGTCTTGTCCCTCCCGTATCATCTGTGTACTCTAGCTTGGGTATTGAATCCCATTAGTAATTAGATGATCCGTGGACTCGTGTCTTAAAAAAGAAAATGTATACTTACCTGATAAATTTATTTATTTTTTGATACAATGAGTCCACGGCCCACCCTGTGTTTTTTAGACAGGTTGTGGGGTTTTGTAAACTTCAGACACCTCTGCACCTTGGCTTTTCCTTTCTCTTCCTAACTTTGGTCGAATGACTGGAGTGGGAGGGAAGGGAGGAGCTATTTAGCAGCTCTGCTGTGGTGCTCTTTGCCTCCTCCTGCTGACCAGGAGGTGAATATCCCATTAGTAATTAGATGATCCGTGGACTCATTGTGTCAAAAAAGAAATAAATTTATTAGGTAAGCATACATTTTTTTTTTTGTTCATTTAAAACAATGCCATGTCTCTTAGACTGGCTGTACCAGCCCGCTGGTTTTTATGTCCAAAATCTTGGTGGGTGGGGAAGCCTACCTGTGGCCTTGGGGTACAGTTTAGACTTTATAGTTCTGCAGTTGCAGAGTTAATATTTTATGTTTACTCTAATCCACGCTTCTGGCATTTCCTTTTAGAATATTCAACCATCATTTTCCTCTGTTCTTGGAGGGAAAGATGAGAGACTTTCCCTGAATAGGTTCAGGACCTCCTCTCGGGGAGTGCTAATTCCAGTTCCAGTATGGGAATGGGTTCTAGATTTGTATCTAGTATCTTTTCTCCTTGGGTCATGAGGGCCTGTTCAGAACAAACTTAGAATTTATGGTTACTTTGAACGGAATCCTCTCAAGTTTCTGAGAAGGACTTTGGGTCTAAGGATGTTTTTTTCTGGGCAATATAGGGTTCAGGTATCTTCCGTCCTTGAACAATCTCTCTTCAGAGTTTTTGTCAATTTTCTTTCCCATGGATGGGATTGAATCTGTGATAGAATCCCCTTATTTCATCTACATGAGTGATGAATGGACCATTATTTCATTACTGCAGCAGGTCTATCTGGCCTAGTGGTTAGCTTGTCTGTCTAGCAAACTGAAGATCTTTGAATCCAGCTGAGGCTACTTGCTTTTAACCCACTTCCGTCAGATCTTCGGAAGCTTAATTGGCCAGGTCTGGTCATTACATGGATGGGAGACCACCTGGGTTCGTTGGAGGATGAGGTCTCATAGTGGTCAAATAATTAAGACATTTTTCCTTTTCCTCTCTCTGCAGTCCTATGTCCAGCCAATAGCAAGCTCTTTTGCTGCAGTGGGATTATTTTCCCTTGGTTGTTTCCATAATAGGAACATCTCTCAGATCTATCTCAGAGAATGGATTTTGTTTCGTTTGACTATAGTCTCCTTCCTGTAGTGTTTTTTCAGGATTTTCTGTCTCAGTGCTTGTGCTTCTGGAGACGACCCTGGGTAAGGTGACCATGGGCATCAACCTGCTGTCTGATAAGCAGCCTGGGTTTAGTTAAGAGATTGCTCTTCCCTTTTACATCGGGGAGTGGAGAGCGAGATTTCAAGCCTCTGATGGCTGGGCCTCAGTAGTTGCTGGTGTATTTCCAGTCAGACAATATATCAATGGTTTATTTCAACCATTAGGAAGGAACTTGGTGTTCTTTTACCATGCTGGAGGCATGGATTGTTTGTTGGGTGGATGCTCACACTGGCTGGCTGTCGTCCTTTTGCCAGGGGAGGACATTCTGTCTGTCGTCCTCTTGTCAGGGGAGGACATTCAAGAATTGGAATTATGATCAGTTAGATGTTTGATCTCGGGTAGTGTTTTCCCATCCAGGGATGTTTTCTAGGTAGACCCTTTGATTGGGGAAGCTCTGGAATTGGCTTGTTTTGATTGCCAAAGTTTCTAGTTTGGTTTATGGTCAAGTGATCCGTTAACCACCCTGTTAGATGCCCTGGTGTTTTCTTTTATTCTCCTTTCACAAATGTATTGCTCGTAATCTACAGGAAAGCGGCAGGTTTTGATTAGCCCCTACGTGGCATTGCAGGGTTTGGTTTTCAGACTGAAAATGCAGTGTCTCCTTTTTGGAGTCTGCCTCTGAGGAAGGATTTTCTGATCCAGAATCCTTCCTTCATCTTAATTTTTTTTTTCGTTTTCTTCGAGAGATTGCCATAGGTTATGGCCTAAATATCTATTTGTTGAAAGTCAAAGAGTTCCTTTTGAGGTAGAGTCTGGATCCTAGAAATGTTATCCTTCAAGATGTTCTGGAGAAGTTTGTTAGTCAATTTCCCTGAAGGGTTTGATTTTCTTCAAACCAGCTGTGGTAACCTGATGGTCAGCTTAGTTGTCTTGCAAGAGGATAGTCGCAGATTTAAGCCAGCTGCAGCTACTTGCACCTTGTCTTGTTTTCTTTAATTTTGCTAAGCGTCTGGCGGACGTGCCAGGTGTGCAATCTCTTGTCCGACCTTGGTTAGTATCAAGTCTGTGTTAAGTCTGTTCCACCTTGGAGTCTTAACTTTGTTCTTAAGATTTTTCAATGGGCTCTGATAGAGCCTATGCATTCCATTCATATTAAGTTATTTTCTGGGACTTCCTTCTGCTTGGAGAGTCTCTGGACTCTCGGTTCTGCTGTGTGATTCTCCTTATCTTATTTTCAGCAGATAAGACAGTTCCCTGTACTAAGTTTGGTTTTCTTCCTAAGGTTGTTTCGGACAAGTATGTTATCAGGAATTTGTTGTTCCTTCTCTCTGTCCTATTCCTCCTCCTCATAAAGAATTTTTCTTTTTTTTCTTTATTATTTTTTTCTTAGATTTTTCATAAAGAAATTCAGTACAAAGTAAAAAAAAACAAAATATACAATTTCAATGCAGTTATTACAAGTTATCTGACACTTCAAAAAAAAGTAGAAAGTGATACAAACTCAATGCTATATGATACAGTTGATATTTTAAGTATTATAGTCTGTCTTCTTACACATTCCATCAGGTGCTTTGCTTCTCGCATCTCATTATATATATTGCTTTGAAGTGATATTGAAACTTGACTCAGTCTTGAACACAACGTTGACATCGACATTATATGTGATAAACTTAATTACCATAACATAGACATAAACAATAACATGATCAAAAAAACAAAAACGAAATACATCTAACTCCTGCAGAGAACATCTATTCTCAATCGTTACCTGATTATTTGTTCGGGACAGCTGAACCAGAAACTATAGAACTTCTTGTCTTCGCTAAAGGTAATTAATGTTGTTCTATGGCTCCTACATATGACTCCCAGTAAAACCACATATCATTGTATAATGCTATTTGATTTGTTTTGAAATAGTGGTATCTTTCTAGCAATATGACTCCCTTCACCTTCTCCCTCCATTCCTCTAATGTAGGGATACTGTCAGTTCGCCACTTGGCTGCAATGAGCTGCTTGGCTGAGTTAAGCATGACGTGTCCGAGGTTCCTTCTTATTTTACATTTAATATTACCTATCATATTAAATAGGCAACTCTGGGGTGAAAAGGTAATATCGCCAGCTAGGGCCAATTTTATTTCTTCAATTATCTTCCCCCAGTATGTGTTTATCTTAGGACAAGACCACCAAATGTGGCCCATGGTACCTTCCTCCCTCCTACATCTCCAACATTTTTCATTAGCTGAGGGGAAAAGATGTTTCATTCTATTTGGTGTTAGATACCAACGAAACAGCACTTTGTAATTTGTTTCTAACGCTGCAGTTGTATGTGCTGAGTGAGCTATGGTCCTAAATGTGTTTTCCCATATCTTTGGGTCTTGCGGCCCTAACAGGTCTCTTTCCCAACTTTTCACATAGTTATGGGGGTTGGGTGTTGTGGCTGAGAGTAATAGTCTATATATAGAAGAGATAATCCCTTTTGATGGGGAATTTGATAGACACATTTGTTCAAATATCGTCAAGGGCCTTGTCATCATTGTTCTATTCCTATGTGTCATAATGTAATGGCATGTCTGGTGATACCTCATCCATTTACCGAAAAACCTGTCATTCACTCCTTCTAAGTCTGCCCTGGGCAGCAACTTCCCTGCCTTGAGTAATGTTGTGACTGGGATGTGTCCCTGTAGGCTATTGTTATCCTCAGTATTGTAATTCTGGCCTTCTAAAAACTCTGGGTTAGCTAGAATCGGGGTCAAGGGTGAATAGGCACTAGAGATACCCCTATACTTATCCCGAATATATTTCCAATCTGACACAGTTGCCATTACTGTGGCCGTGAAGGTGTTCTGAGATTTAGATAAAACCCTAGGTAGCCAACACATGCCCCCTAATTGGGGGACCCCTGAAATGTCGTGTTCTAGTTGAATCCAGTGTTTAGGATTACTATCAGTGTTTCTACTCCATTCTAGAATTCTTTGTAGGTTGATAGCTTGCTTATATAATAATAAATTAGGGACTCCCTGTCCTCCTGAATCTTTAATAGCATACAGTGAGGCCTTAGCTACTCTTGGTGGTCTCCCCCTCCATATAAAGCTATGCAACATTCTTTGTATTTTTTGTATGTATGTGATAGTGTGTGGTAGGGGTAAAGTTTGTAATATATACAAGACTTTTGGCAAAAATACCATCTTGACTGTGTTCACTCTCCCTATCCAAGATATATTCTTAGACATCCAGGACGAGGCCTGGTTAGAAATTGTTTCTGATAGCCTGGTGTAATTGACTGAGCGAATTGAGTCCAGACTATTAGTTGGGTGTATACCCAGGTATCTTATGGCTTTCGTCTGAATTGCGAAGGCACATTTATTTTGTATATTGGTGAGATCACTGGGAGGCACATGCAGTGGCAAGAGCTCTGATTTATTCGTATTTACTGAGAAGTTTGATACCTCTCCATACTCTACCAATTCTTTCTGCACCGCGGGGAGAGACCCCAAGGGATCCGACAGACATCAAGACGTCATCTGCAAACATGGACAACTTATATTCTCTGTTTTCAATGGCTATGCCTTTAATGTTTTCATTTAGTCTAATTTTGCATGCAAAAATTTCCAGTGATAGCATAAATAGAAGAGGGGATAATGGGCAACCCTGCCGGGTACCATTTCGGATCTCAAATTGTTCCGAGAGAGTACCATTTATTCTGATCTGGGCTGTGGGAAAGGAATATAGGGCCATAATTTTGTTTATAAATGCTGTGGGAATTTTAAATTTAGTGAGTACTGATTCCAGAAAGGTCCAATCTAGTCTATCGAATGCTTTCTCAGCATCCGTAGACAATAACACTGAAGAAATATTATTTTTATTTATGAATTCTATAATATTTAAAAGTTTCACGGTGTTGTCCCGGGCCTCCCTCCTCGGCACGAAGCCCACCTGATCTGGGGAGATTAAGGATGGGAGAAGAACATTCAGCCTAGTGGCCAGGACTTTGGCGTAAATTTTTAGATCAAGGTTCAGTAAAGAAATAGGTCGAAAATTGGCTGGGGTGTTGGGCTTTTTCCCAGGTTTGGGTAGGACTGTGATGACTGCTTGTAACATTGTATCTGGTAAAACGTCCCCTTTATCAATTTGGTGAAAGGTGTTTAAGAGATGAGGAATTAATAGATGTGAATATAGTTTATAGTATGAACCCGAGAACCCGTCTGGGCCGGGGGCCTTTTCAGGTTTCAGTGATTTTATTGCCTCATCAATTTCTTTGTAGTTCATTGGGGCCTTCAACAACTCACTATCGTTTCTTGAAATGGTTGGGACTTGAACTTTCTCTAAATACTCATCGCATTTGCTTTTATGGTCTACTTGGGATCTATTAGGGAAGAGGTTATATAGTGTGTGATAATAATGTTTAAATGCGTCTGCTATCTGTTTGGTATCTTCTACCTTCCCCCCCACTGGATTTATTAATTGTATGGATGTAGGTTTTTGCCTGTTTGGTTTTGAGCAATCTAGCCAGTTGTCTGCCAGGTTTTCCAGCTTCGCCATAGAATTTCAGTTTAAGTTTAAAAGCTATTCCTTGGGCTTTAATATGTAGATGCGAGGATAATTTAGATCTGTAAAATTGTAATTGTTGAAAGATAGAATCATCTTGTGGGTGTAGTTTGTGCAGATAATCTAATTGTGTGATTTCTCTGGTAATGTGTAAGTATTCCTCTCTCTGTTTTTTGAGCTTTCTGGCTCTAATTTTGATTACTATGCCTCTTATGTAGCTTTTATGTGATTCCCACACTGTTGATGGTAGCATACCTCCTTGAACATTTCTATTGAAAAATTCTTGTAATTAATTTTCTAGGGTCTTGTTTGTCTCTGGGTCTAGAAGCAAGGATTCATCTAATCTCCAACTAAATTCTCTGATTGGGGCTGAGGGCCAGGTGACAGAGCACCTGACCATAGAGTGATCTGACCATGCCGTGTGTGAGATGTTCGTTGTGGTTGCATGAGATAAAGTGATATGATCTAGAAAAATATAGTCAATCCTTGAGTAGGATTTATTCGGACTGGAGAAAAAGGTGTAGTCTCTCTTTTCCGGATTGGCAACTCTCCATGGATCATGTAAACCTAGTGTCTTTGCAAGATTCCACATAGCTTTAAGTTTGTTGTTTGCAATGTGTATGTTCTTGTTGGAACTGTCTAGTTTAGGATTAAAAGGCATGTTAAAATCTCCCATAACTATCAATTGGCCCTTTCGTATATCTTGTATCAGGGGTAGTATTGACTTATAAAAGGCTGTTTGTTTTTGGTTGGGAGCATAAATATTAACAAGAGTGACTACTTTGTTATAAAGAACACCACACACTGCCAGGAACCTGCCGTCTGAATCTTTTTTTAGATCTATTAATTGGAAGGGAATGGAGCTATGTATGAGGATGCTAACTCCATTTATCTTTTTCTTAGGGTGAGAACTGTGATAATGTTGAGGGAAGGTGTTATGTATATTTCTTTCATGTAATTAACAAGAGTCCATGAGCTAGTGACGTATGGGATATACATTCCTACCAGGAGGGGCAAAGTTTCCCAAACCTTAAAATGCCTATAAATACACCCCTCACCACACCCACAAATCAGTTTTTACAAACTTTGCCTCCAAGGGAGGTGGTGAAGTAAGTTTGTGCTAGATTCTACGTTGATATGCGCTCCGCAGCAAGTTGGAGCCCGGTTTTCCTCTCAGCGTGCAGTGAATGTCAGAGGGATGTGAAGAGAGTATTGCCTATTGAATGCAGTGATCTCCTTCTACGGGATCTATTTCATAAGGTTCTCTGTTATCGGTCGTAGAGATTCATCTCTTACCTCCCTTTTCAGATCGACGATATACTCTTATATTTACCATTTCCTCTACTGATTCTCGTTTCAGTACTGGTTTGGCTTTCTACAAACATGTAGATGAGTGTCCTGGGGTAAGTAAGTCTTATTTTCTGTGACACTCTAAGCTATGGTTGGGCACTTTATTTATAAAGTTCTAAATATATGTATTCAAACATTTATTTGCCTTGACTCAGAATGTTCAACTTTCCTTATTTCCAGACAGTCAGTTTCATATTTGGGATTATGCTTTAAATTATCATTTTATTGCGTCATTCTTGGCGCGGACTTTTTTGGCGCAAAAATTCGTTTCCGTTTCCGGCGTCATACGTGTCGCCGGAAGTTGCGTCATTTTTGACGTTATTTTGCGCCAAAAATGTCGGCGTTCCGGATGTGGCGTCATTTTTGGCGCCAAAAGCATTTAGGCGCCAAATAATGTGGGCGTCTTATTTGGCGCCAAAAAATATGGGCGTCGCTTTTGTCTCCACATTATTTCAGTCTCATTTTTCATTTGCTTCTGGTTGCTAGAAGCTTGATGTTTGGCATTTTTTTCCCATTCCTGAAACTGTCTTATAAGGAATTTGATCTATTTTGCTTTATATGTTGTTTTTTCTCTTACATATTGCAAGATGTCTCACGTTGCATCTGAGCCAGAAGATACTACAGGAAAACCACTGCCTGCTGGATCTACCAAAGCTAAGTGTATCTGCTGTAAACTTTTGGTAGCTATTCCTCCAGCTGTTGTTTGTAATAATTGTCATGACAAACTTGTTAAAGCAGATAATATTTCCTTTAGTGATGTACCATTGCCTGTTGCAGTTCCCTCAACATCTAAGGTGCAGAATGTTCCTGATAACATAAGAGATTTTGTTTCTGAATCCATAAAGAAGGCTTTGTCTGTTATTTCTCCTTCTAGTAAACGTAAAAAGTCTTTTAAATCTTCTCTCTCTACAGATGAATTTTTAAATGAACACCATCATTCTGATTCTTTGGACTCTTCTGGTTCAGAGGATTCTGTCTCAGAGATTGATGCTGATAAATCTTCATATTTATTTAAGATGGAATATATTCGCTCTTTACTTAAAGAAGTACTAATTGCTTTAGAAATAGAGGATTCTAGTCCTCTTAATACTAATTCTATACGTTTGGATAAGGTTTTTAAAGCTCCTGCGGTTATTCCAGAAGTCTTTCCTGTTCCTAATGCTATTTCTGCAGTAATTTCTAAGGAATGGGATAAATTGGGTAATTCATTTACTCCTTCTAAACGTTTTAAGCAATTATATCCTGTTCCGCCTGACAGGTTAGAATTTTGGGACAAAATCCCTAAAGTTGATGGGGCTATTTCTACCCTTGCTAAACGTACTACCATTCCTACGTCAGATGGTACCTCGTTTAAGGATCCTCTAGATAGAAAAATTGAATCTTTCTCCAACATAGGTGTGTCCGGTCCACGGCGTCATCCTTACTTGTGGGATATTCTCTTCCCCAACAGGAAATGGCAAAGAGCCCAGCAAAGCTGGTCACATGATCCCTCCTAGGCTCCGCCTACCCCAGTCATTCTCTTTGCCGTTGTACAGGCAACATCTCCACGGAGATGGCTTAGAGTTTTTTAGTGTTTAACTGTAGTTTTTATTATTCAATCAAGAGTTTGTTATTTTAAAATAGTGCTGGTATGTACTATTTACTCAGAAACAGAAAAGAGATGAAGATTTCTGTTTGTATGAGGAAAATGATTTTAGCACCGTAACTAAAATCCATGGCTGTTCCACACAGGACTGTTGAGAGCAATTAACTTCAGTTGGGGGAACAGTGTGCAGTCTCTTACTGCTTGAGGTATGACACATTCTAACAAGACGATGTAATGCTGGAAGCTGTCATTTTCCCTATGGGATCCGGTAAGCCATGTTTATTAAGATAGTAAATAAGGGCTTCACAAGGGCTTATTAAGACTGTAGACTTTTTCTGGGCTAAATCGATTCATTATTAACACATATTTAGCCTTGAGGAATCATTTATTCTGGGTATTTTGATATGATTATATCGGCAGGCACTGTTTTAGACACCTTATTCTTTAGGGGCTTTCCCTAATCATAGTCAGAGCCTCATTTTCGCGCCGGTATGGCGCACTTGTTTTTGAGGACAGCATGGCATGCAGCTGCATGTGTGTGGAGCTCTGATACATAGAAAAGTCTTTCTGAAGGCATCATTTGGTATCGTATTCCCCTTTGGGCTTGGTTGGGTCTCAGCAAAGCAGATTCCAGGGACTGTAAAGGGGTTAAATATAAAAACGGCTCCGGTTCCGTTATTTTAAGGGTTAAAGCTTCCAAATTTGGTGTGCAATACTTTTAAGGCTTTAAGACACTGTGGTGAAATTTTGGTGAATTTTGAACAATTCCTTCATACTTTTTCGCAATTGCAATAATAAAGTGTGTTTAGTTTAAAATTTAAAGTGACAGTAACGGTTTTATTTTAAAACGTTTTTTTGTGCTTTGTTATCAAGTTTATGCCTGTTTAACATGTCTGAACTACCAGATAGATTGTGTTCTGACTGTGGGGAAACCAAGGTTCCTTCTCATTTAACTATATGTATTTTATGTCATAAAAAAAAAAAAAATTTTTAGTAAAAATGATGCCCAAGATGATTCCTCAAGTGAGGGGAGTAAGCATGGTACTGCATCATCCCCTCCTTCTTCTACACCAGTCTTGCCCATACAGGAGGCCCCTAGTACATCTAGTGCGCCAATACTCCTTACTATGCAACATTTAACGGCTGTAATGGATAATTCTATCAAAGACATTTTAGCCAATATGCCCACTTATCAGCGAAAGCGCGACTGCTCTGTTTTAGAAAATTCTGTAGAGCATGAGAACGCTGATGATATGGTTTCTGAAGGGCCCCTACACCAGTCTGAGGGGGCCAGGGAGGTTTTGTCTGAGGGAGAAATTTCAGATTCAGGAAACATTTCTCAACAAGCTGAACCTGATGTGATTACTTTTAAATTTAAGTTGGAACATCTCCGCGCTCTGCTTAAGGAGGTGTTATCCAATTTGGATGATTGTGATTATCTGTCATTCCAGAACCACTATGTAAAATGGAAAAGTTCTTAGAGGCCCCGGGGCCCCCCGAAGCTTTTCCTATATCCAAGCGGGTGGCGTACATTGTTAGTAAAGAATGGGACAGGCCCGGTATACCTTTAGTACCTCCCCCCATATTTATAAAATTGTTTTCCTATAGTCGACCCCAGAAAGGACTGATGGCAGACAGTCCCCAAGGTCGAGGGGGCGGTTTCTACTCTACACAAGCGCGCCACTATACCCATAGAAGATAGTTGTGCTTTCCAAGATCCTATGGATAAAAAATTAGAGGGTCTGCTAAAGATGTTTGTTCAGCAAGGTTCCCTTCTACAACCAATTGCATGCATTGTCCCTGTCACTGCAGCCGCGTGTTTCTAGTTTGATGAGCTAGGAAAGGCGATTATTAGTAATTCTTCTTCTTATGAGGAGATTATGGACAGAATTCGTGCTCTTAAATTGGCTAATTCTTTCACCCTAGACGCCACCTTGCAATTGGCTAGGTTAGCGGCGAAAAAATTCTGGGTTTGCTATTGTGGCGCAGAGCGCTTTGGTTAAAATCTTGGGCAGCGGATGCGTCTTCCAAGAACAAATTGCTTGACATTCCTTTCAAGGGGAAAACACTCTTTGGCCCTGACTTGAAAGAGATTATCTCTGATATCACTGGGGGCAAGGGCCACGCCCTTCCTCAGGATAGGTCTTTTCAAGACCAAAAATAAACCTAAGTTTCGTCCCTTTCGCAGAAACGGATCAGCCCCAAGGGCTACGTCCTCTAAGCAGGAAGGTAATACTTCTCAAGCCAATCCAGCCTGGAGACCTATGCAAGGCTGGAGCAAAGGAAAGCAGGCCAGGAAACCTGCCACTGCTACCAAGACAGCATGAAATGCGGGCCCCCGATCCGGGACCGGATCTGGTGGGGGGCAGACTCTCTCTCTTCGCTCAGGCTTGGGAAAGAGATGTTCTGGATCCTTGGGCGCTAGAAATAGTCTCCCAAGGTTATTCTCTGGAGTTCAAGGGGCTTCCTCCAAGGGGGAGGTTCCACAGGTCTCAGTTGTCTTCAGTCCACATAAGAAGACAGGCATTCTTACATTGGGTAGAAGACCTGCTAAAAATGGGAGTGATTCATCCTGTTCCATTAGGAGAACAAGGGATGGGGTTCTACTCCAATCTGTTCATAGTTCCCAAAAAAGAGGGAACGTTCAGACCAATCTTAGATCTCAAGATCTTGAACAAGTTTCTCAAGGTTCCATCGTTCAAGATGGAAACCATTCGAACAATTCTTCCTTCCATCCAGGAAGGTCAATTCATGACCAAGGTGGATTTCAAGGATGCGTATCTACATATTCCTATCCACAAGGAACATCATCGGTTCCTAAGGTTTGCATTCCTGGACAAGCATTTCCAGTTCGTGGCATTTTCTTTCGGATTAGCCACTGCTCCTAGGATTTTCTCATAGTACCTTACTTGGACGACATTCTGATTCGAGCGTCGTCCCTTCCTCAAGTAAAGGCTCACACGGACATTGTCCTGGCCTTTCTCAGATCTCACGGATGGAAAGTGAACGTGGAAAAGAGTTCTCTATCTCCGTCAACGAGGGTTCCCTTCTTGGGAACTATAATAGACTCCTTAGAAATGAGGATTTTTCTGACAGAAGCCAGAAAAACAAAACTTCTAGACTCTTGTCGGATACTTCATTCCGTTCCTCTTCCTTCCATAGCGCAGTGCATGGAAGTGATAGGTTTGATGGTAGCGGCAATGGACATAGTTCCTTTTGTGCGCATTCATCTAAGACCATTACAACTGTTCATGCTCAGTCAGTGGAATGGGGACTATTCAGACTTGTCTCCGAAGATACAAGTAAATCAGAGGACCAGACACTCATTCCGTTGGTGGCTGTCCCTGGACAACCTGTCACAAGGGATGACCTTCCGCAGACCAGAGTGGGTCATTGTCACGACCGACGCCAGTCTGATGGGCTGGGGCGCGGTCTGGGGATCCCTGAAAGCTCAGGGTCTTTGGTCTCGGGTAGAATCTCTTCTACCGATAAATATTCTGGAACTGAGAGCGATATTCAATGCTCTCAAAGCTTGGCCTCAGCTAGCGAGGGCCAAGTTCATACATCAACCATCAGGGGGGAACAAGGAGTTCCCTAGCGATGGAAGAAGTGACCAAAATCATTCTATGGGCGGAGTCTCACTCCTGCCACCTGTCTGCTATCCACATCCCAGGAGTGGAAAATTGGGAAGCGGATTTTCTGAGTCGTCAGACATTGCATCCGGGGGAGTGGGAACTCCATCCGGAAATCTTTGCCCAAGTCACTCAACCGTGGGGCATTCCAGACATGGATCTGATGGCCTCTCGTCAGAACTTCAGAGTTCCTTACTACGGGTACAGATCCAGGGATCCCAAGGCGGCTCTAGTGGATGCACTAGTAGCACCTTGGACCTTCAAACTAGCTTATGTGTTCCCGCCGTTTCCTCTCATCCCCAGGCTGGTAGCCAGGATCAATCAGGAGAGGGCGTCGGTGATTTTGATAGCTCCTGCGTGGCCACGCAGGACTTGGTATGCAGATCTGGTGAATATGTCATCGGCTCCACCATGGAAGCTACCTTTGAGAGACCTTCTTGTTCTAGGTCCGTTCGACCCACTCCAGCTGACTGCTTGGAGATTGAACGCTTGATCTTATCAAGCGAGGGTTCTCAGATTCTGTTATTAATACTCTTGTTCAGGCCTGAAAGCCTGTAACCAGAAAAATTACCACATAATTTGGTATATCTGTTGGTGTGAATCTGCAGGATTCCCTTGGGACAAGGTTAAGATTCCTAAGAGTCTATCCTTCCTTCGAGAAGGATTGGAAAAAGGATTATCTGCAAGTTCCTTGATGGGACAGATTTCTGCCTTGTCTGTGTTACTTCACAAAAAGCTGGCAGCTGTGCCAGATGTTCTAGCCTTTGTTCAGGCTCTGGTTAGAATCAAGCCTGTTTACAAAATTTTGACTCCTCCTTGGAGTCTCAACCTAGTTCTTTCAGTTCTTCAGGGGGTTCCGTTTGAACCCTTACATTCCGTTGATATTAAGTTATTATCTTGGAAAGTTTTGTTTTTGGTCCATGCAGATAAGGTGGTTTTGCGTACTAAACCTGGTTTTCTTCCAAAAGTTGTTTCTAACAAAAACATTAACCAGGAGATAGTTGTGCCTTCTTTGTGTCCTAATCCAGTTTCAAAGAAGGAACGTTTGTTGCACAACTTGGATGTAGTTCGTGCTCTCAAATTTTACTTAGCAGCTACTAAGGATTTCAGACAAACTTTGTCTTTGTTTGTTGTTTATTCTGGTAAACGGAGAGGTCAAAAAGCAACTTCTACCTCTCTCTCCTTCTGGATTAAAAGCATTATCCGATTGGCTTATGAGACTGCCGGACGGCAGCCTCCTGAAAGAATCACAGCTCACTCCACTAGGGCTGTGGCTTCCACATGGGCCTTCAAGAACGAGGCTTCTGTTGATCAGATATGTAAGGCAGCGACTTGGTCTTCACTGCACACTTTTTCTAAATTTTACAAATTTGATACTTTTGCTTCTTCTGAGGCTATTTTTGGGAGAAAGGTTTTGCAAGCCGTGGTGCCTTCCATTTAGGTGACCTGATTTGCTCCCTCCCTTCATCCGTGTCCTAAAGCTTTGGTATTGGTTCCCACAAGTAAGGATGACGCCGTGGACCGGACACACCTATGTTGGAGAAAACAGAATTTATGTTTACCTGATAAATTACTTTCTCCAACGGTGTGTCCGGTCCACGGCCCGCCCTGGTTTTTTTTTAATCAGGTCTGATAATTTATTTTCTTTAACTACAGTCACCACGGTACCATATGGTTTCTCCTATGCAAATATTCCTCCTTAACGTCGGTCGAATGACTGGGGTAGGCGGAGCCTAGGAGGGATCATGTGACCAGCTTTGCTGGGCTCTTTGCCATTTCCTGTTGGGGAAGAGAATATCCCACAAGTAAGGATGACGCCGTGGACCGGACACACCGTTGGAGAAAGTAATTTATCAGGTAAACATAAATTCTGTTTTTCTAAGAAAAGCTTATCTATGTTCAGGTAATCTTCTTAGACCTGCTATATCATTGGCTGATGTTGCTGCAGCTTCAACTTTTTGGTTGGAAACTCTAGCGCAACAAGTAACAAATCGTGATTCTCATGATATTATTATTCTTCTCCAGCATGCTAATAATTTCATCTGTGATGCCATTTTTGATATTATTAGAGTTGATGTTAGGTTTATGTCTCTGGCTATCTTAGCCAGAAGAGCTTTATGGCTTAAGACCTGGAATGCTGATATGGCTTCTAAATCAACTCTACTTTCCATTTCTTTCCAGGGAAACAAATTATTTGGTTCTCAGTTGGATTCTATTATTTCAACTGTTACTGGTGGGAAAGGAACTTTTTTACCACAGGATAAAAAGTCTAAAGGTAAAAACAGGGCTAACAATCGTTTTCGTTCCTTTCGTTTCAACAAAGAACAAAAGCCTGATCCTTCGTCCTCAGGAGCAGTTTCAGTTTGGAAACCATCTCCAGTCTGGAATAAATCCAAGCCTGCTAGAAAGGCAAAGCCTGCTTCTAAGTTCACATGAAGGTACGGCCCTCATTCCAGTTCAGCTGGTAGGGGGCAGGTTACGTTTTTTCAAAGAAATCTGGATCAATTCTGTTCACAATCTTTGGATTCAGAACATTGTTTCAGAAGGGTACAGAATTGGTTTCAAGATGAGACCTCCTGCAAAGAGATTTTTTCTTTCCCATGTCCCAGTAAATCCAGTGAAAGCTCAAGCATTTCTGAATTGTGTTTCAGATCTAGAGTTGGCTGGAGTAATTATGCCAGTTCCAGTTCCGGAACAGGGGATGGGGTTTTATTCAAATCTCTTCATTGTACCGAAGAAGGAGAATTCCTTCAGACCAGTTCTGGATCTAAAATTATTGAATCGTTATGTAAGGATACCAACGTTCAAGATGGTAACTGTAAGGACTATATTGCCTTTTGTTCAGCAAGGGAATTATATGTCCACAATAGATTTACAGGATGCATATCTGCATATTCCGATTCATCCAGATCATTATCAGTTCCTGAGATTCTCTTTTCTAGACAAGCATTACCAATTTGTGGCTCTACCGTTTGGCCTTGCTACAGCTCCAAGAATTTTCACAAAGATTCTCGGTGCCCTTCTGTCTGTAATCAGAGAACAGGGTATTGTGGTATTTCCTTATTTGGACGATATCTTGGTACTTGCTCAGTCTTTACATTTAGCAGAGTCTCATACGAATCGACTTGTGTTGTTTCTTCAAGATCATGGTTGGAGGATCAATTTACCAAAAAGTTCTTTGATTCCTCAAACAAGGGTAACCTTTCTGGGTTTCCAGATAGATTCAGTGTCCATGACTCTGTCTTTAACAGACAAGAGACGTCTAAAATTGATTACAGCCTGTCGAAACCTTCAGTCTCAATCATTCCCTTCGGTAGCCTTATGCATGGAAATTCTAGGTCTTATGACTGCTGCATCGGACGCGATCCCCTTTGCTCGTTTTCACATGCGACCTCTTCAGCTCTGTATGCTGAACCAATGGTGCAGGGATTACACGAAGATATATCAATTAATATCTTTAAAACCGATTGTTCGGCACTCTCTAACGTGGTGGACAGATCACCTTCGTTTAATTCAGGGGGCTTCTTTTGTTCTTCCGACCTGGACTGTAATTTCAACAGATGCAAGTCTCACAGGTTGGGGAGCTGTGTGGGGATCTCTGACGGCACAAGGAGTTTGGGAATCTCAGGAGGTGAGATTACCGATCAATATCTTGGAACTCCGTGCAGTTTTCAGAGCTCTTCAGTTTTGGCCTCTTCTGAAGAGAGAATCGTTCATTTGTTTTCAGACAGACAATGTCACAACTGTGGCATACATCAATCATCAAGGAGGGACTCACAGTCCTCTGGCTATGAAAGAAGTATCTCGAATTTTGGTTTGGGCAGAATCCAGCTCCTGTCTAATCTCTGCGGTTCATATCCCAGGTGTAGACAATTGGGAAGCGGATTATCTCAGTCGCCAAACGTTGCATCCGGGCGAATGGTCTCTTCACCCAGAGGTATTTCTTCAGATTGTTCAAATGTGGGGGCTCCCAGAGATAGATCTGATGGCCTCTCATCTAAACAAGAAACTTCCCAGGTATCTGTCCAGATCCCGGGATCCTCAGGCGGAGGCAGTGGATGCATTATCACTTCCTTGGAAGTATCATCCTGCCTATATCTTTCCGCCTCTAGTTCTTCTTCCAAGAGTAATCTCCAAGATTCTGAGGGAATGCTCGTTTGTTCTGCTAATAGCTCCGGCATGGCCTCACAGGTTTTGGTATGCGGATCTTGTCCGGATGGCATCTTGCCAACCATGGACTCTTCCGTTAAGACCAGACCTTCTGTCACAAGGTCCTTTTTTCCATCCGGATCTGAAATCCTTAAATTTAAAGGTATGGAGATTGAACGCTTGATTCTTGGTCATAGAGGTTTCTCTGACTCCGTGATTAATACTATGTTACAGGCTCGTAAATCTGTATCTCGAGAGATATATTATAGAGTCTGGAAGACTTATATTTCTTGGTGTCTTTCTCATCATTTTTCTTGGCATTCTTTTAGAATACCGAGAATTTTACAGTTTCTTCAGGATGGTTTAGATAAGGGTTTGTCCGCAAGTTCTTTGAAAGGACAAATCTCCGCTCTTTCTGTTCTTTTTCACAGAAAGATTGCTATTCTTCCTGATATTCATTGTTTTGTACAAGCTTTGGTTCGTATAAAACCTGTCATTAAGTCAATTTCTCCTCCTTGGAGTTTGAATTTGGTTCTGGGAGCTCTTCAAGCTCCTCCGTTTGAACCTATGCATTCATTGGACATTAAATTACTTTCTTGGAAAGTTTTGTTCCTTTTGGCCATCTCTTCTGCTAGAAGAGTTTCTGAATTATCTGCTCTTTCGTGTGAGTCTCCTTTTCTGATTTTTCATCAGGATAAGGCGGTGTTGCGAACTTCTTTTGAATTTTTACCTAAAGTTGTGAATTCCAACAACATTAGTAGAGAAATTGTGGTTCCTTCATTATGTCCTAATCCTAAGAATTCTAAGGAGAAATCATTGCATTCTTTGGATGTTGTTAGAGCTTTGAAATATTATGTTGAAGCTACGAAATCTTTCCGTAAGACTTCTAGTCTATTTGTTATCTTTTCCGGTTCTAGGAAAGGCCAGAAAGCTTCTGCCATTTCTTTGGCATCTTGGTTGAAATCTTTAATTCATCTTGCCTATGTTGAGTCGGGTAAAATTCCGCCTCAGAGAATTACAGCTCATTCTACTAGGTCAGTATCTACTTCCTGGGCGTTTAGGAATGAAGCTTCGGTTGACCAGATCTGCAAAGCAGCAACTTGGTCCTCTTTGCATACTTTTACTAAATTCTACCATTTTGATGTGTTTTTCTTCTGAAGCAGTTTTTGGTAGAAAAGTTCTTCAGGCAGCGGTTTCAGTTTGAATCTTCTGCTTATGTTTTTTGTTAAACTTTATTTTGGGTGTGGATTATTTTCAGCAGGAATTGGCTGTCTTTATTTTATCCCTCCCTCTCTAGTGACTCTTGTGTGGAAAGATCCACATCTTGGGTAGTCATTATCCCATACGTCACTAGCTCATGGACTCTTGTTAATTACATGAAAGAAAACATAATTTATGTAAGAACTTACCTGATAAATTCATTTCTTTCATATTAACAAGAGTCCATGAGGCCCACCCTTTTTTGTGGTGGTTCTGATTTTTTTGTATAAAGCACAATTATTCCAATTCCTTATTTTATATGCTTCGCACTTTTTTTCTTATCACCCCACTTCTTGGCTATTCGTTAAACTGATTTGTGGGTGTGGTGAGGGGTGTATTTATAGGCATTTTAAGGTTTGGGAAACTTTGCCCCTCCTGGTAGGAATGTATATCCCATACGTCACTAGCTCATGGACTCTTGTTAATATGAAAGAAATGAATTTATCAGGTAAGTTCTTACATAAATTATGTTATTTGGGAATGGAGCCTCTTTTGAAGTGTGTTTCCTGCAAACCTACATTTTCCCCTCCCTTTTGTGTTATGTCTCTCATAGCTAATGATCTTTTATTAGGAGCATTAAAACCTTTTACGTTTTGCGTTATAAATTGAACATTTTTGTCTACCATAGTATTACCTTACCAGTGCTTACTCTATTCATGGGTAGCATGTTGGTCTCGAACTTGATGGTTCGTCTCTGCAGAACAAAACTTATAAACATTCTAACTATAAAAACAATAAGATCATAATAGAACATACAAACATAGAAAACATGAACATTTTTAACTCTATATAAACAATAGAGGGAAATGGCAATGAATTCCTAGAAGGAAAACATTCAGCCCTCGAAGTGCAGGTATACATATAAAATTCTAGTAACCTGTTAACTTTACATCTAGTGTGAGTTCTTAAGATACAGATACCTAGCTTCTATGATAATGCCATAGAAGTTCTCTTGAGGTCTCTTATATTAGTGTCTGTGGGGTTTTTCTCATATTGGGAACTCAAGTCTCACACAGAAAAAAAACCTGTTATAAAAGGATACTGTTCACCAGCTTAATCTTTGAGATCCGATGAGCAAGGGTTCTTTGTCCGTCCACTGCGAACCATCTGCCACTCTTTGCGTTGCGGAAGGGGAGAAGCTTGTGGGTTAGAAGTGACCGTAGAATTTCGGTCTTTGACATTGCATACATCTGGTGGAGGAATTTCCAGCTTCCTGCAGCAATCTTCGATTTCTTCAGTGGATGAGCAACGCGCTCTCCTATTTTTCCAGATGACTGTAAGTTGGAAAGGATGACCCCATCTGTAGGGTATGTTTCTGGCTTGAAGATGCTTTGTGAGGCTTGAAAGTTCTTTTCTCCTGGCCAGGGTTCTAGCCGATAGGTCAGCGAAGAATTGTATAGTAGCTCCATCTTTTTGTATAGGTCTCTTGTCTCTAGCTGCTGTCATGAGGTGTTCCTTCGTTTGATAATTTGTTATTTTTACAATCACATCTCTGGGTGGTGCCTCTTCAGGGGGTCTTGATCTTAGGGCACGGTGTGCTCTGTCAATTCCTACCTCAGAGTTATCTGTGGGGTCTCTAAGTTGAGAGAACAAGGATTGCAGGTATTCTTGTAGGGTTGAGGCATCAACTGTTTCTGGGATACCTCGTATCCTGATATTTTGTCTTCTGGACCTATTCTCTAGGTCTTCAAGTTTATCTTCTAATTGACGAACTGTTTGGTCTTGAAGGTCTAGATGATCATTTACTTTTGAAATACATAGATCTTGTTCCTGAACATGTTCTTCTAGAACGTTAACTCGATTCCCTATTTCCGTGATATCTCTTTTCAACTCGGATATTTCGTCTTTTATGCACTGCTTTACTTGGGTAATGAGTGATGAGAAATCTTGCTTTGAAGGTATGGATGAGATCACTGATTGTGGAACAGAGACCATGTTATCCTCTCCATCCGATTCAGAGTCAGAAGAGCTAGATGAGTGTAGACGTTGGGATATGTGCGGAGTGGAAGGATCCTCCAGAGGTGTAGGCAGTGCTGCTGCTTTAAGGTATTTATCCATGCATGGATTGTTTCTGCCCCCATTTTTATTTTGCTTGATTTTTGGCAGATTTTTCTTTGGTGACATCTTGACTGCAGATATTGTTGTGACACCTACAGGTTGCTTGAGATATATATTGATTTCTATAAAGAGTGCGTCACTACAGTTGACAGTGATTAAATAAATGGATCTTTAGGCAGTCCTGAAAAACCTGGATCAGAATATCTGTGTTGAGATTGTGTTGTAACTCACAGATTGCACCTCAGTATGTTACGGTTAGAGATTGCTTGTAATTTCCAGCCTTGTTAAAGGCATAAAATCCCCCTTTGGCAAGATGTAACGGATTCCAACCTCAGTGCTTGTGTTGTTGTGGATCAGACACATCCATTTAACATTTAGATCTGCATACCCATGTTAATTCTTGTAATGTTCAGTTTAGTGCAGCTCCATCTTTAAGCTACCACAACCGGGAGATCATAGGTTAATTTATCACTTATTCTAGATTTGTATAAGAGGGATCTATTGATAGGTTTATATAGCAGAATAGGTATCTTTTCATTCCTAGCTATAATGAATATGACAGGGAGCCATCCATGAAAAAAAACTCTGTTTCTGGCAAATATGTACCGAGTGTCTGAGTCTCTATTAGATTGCTGTCAGAGTTTGTCTTTAGTTGCAAACGGCCATAATGCTTCCTGCTCTTAATCTAAGGTCCCCTTTGTCTATCACGCTACAGGGTAAGCTGGTCTCCCTATCTTCATGCCTTTGGTCTGCTTTATTTTATTTGAGGTATGTGTTATGTCAACTTCTTTGCATTAGTAGGTGCGTATGACTCACCAAGATGGCGCTCGCCAGCGGCATTCGGAGCACGACGATATGCAACTGAAGGCCGACTTCTCACGGCATCTGTTCTCACCCGATATGGATCATCTTTCGTGACTGTGGCACCGGCGGTAACGATTCGCGGTTTGTAAAAGCCCTTTATGTCGATTACTCTTGCGATTGTCAGAGCGGGGCCTGTAGTTGTGGGGACTTGCTTGCTGAGTCGTGTATCTCCCAGGAGCGACCTTTTAGAAATATATCCTTGTTCAGGTTTGGGTATAGCACAGTAGCGCAGTGTGTAACCGGCAAAATCATCAGGTTTTGGGTGTTTACATTGCACTTTTTGGACTAAGGCTCTGGAGCTCACCTAATGTGCGGCCATCACTATCCAGTGCCGGCTCCGCCCCCCCTCCTCATAAAAAATTTATTTCACAACTGGGAAGTTGGTCGTGCTCTTAAGTTCTTTTTGCAAGCTGGAAGGCCTTTTGTCAGTCTTCCGCTTTGTTTTGTTTGTTTTTCTGGATGAGAACTGGCTGTGGCTCAACACACAAGTAAACAGAGTAGTTAGCACAGAACCATAGGTTCAGATCCCCGAACAGTCCGGTCGAGCAGAATGCTTCTCAGACCTTTAAGTTAAATGTGAGGGTCAGTAGGCTTCTGTCACTTCTCCTTTTCTCTGGTTGAGAAGTATTATTTGTTTGGCCTATGAGATTGCTGGATAGCAACCTGAGAGAATAACAGCTCATTCCACGAAAACTGTTTCTTCTTCATTTCAAAAATTAAGCTTCTGTGGAACAGAATTGCACGGCTGCAACTTGGTCATTTTTGCATACTTTTTCCAAATTCTATAAATTCGATTATTTTGCCTCGGCTGAGGCTTCTTTTGGGAGAAAGGTTGTTCAAGCTGTGGTGCCTTCTGTTTAGGTTGCCTGTCTTGTCCCTCCCTTATCTGTGTCCTGTAGCTTGGGTATTGATTCCAAACAGTAATTGATGTCATCATTGGAAAGAAAACTAAATTTATGCTTACCTGATAAATTTCTTTCTTTCTTGACACGGTGAGTCCACGTCCCGCCCTGTTTTTCCTGACAGTTTTTTGTTATATAAACCTCAGGCACCTCTGCACCTTGTGTTATTTCCTTTCTCTCCTTTTCCCTCAGTCGAATGACTGGGGTTTGTGGGATGGGAGGTGATACTTAACAGCTTTGCTGAGGTACTCTATGCCTCCTCCTGCTGGCCAGGAGTGATAGTCCCAACAGTAATTGATGATGATCCGTGGACTCAGTGTCAAGAAAGATATAAATTTATCGGGTAAGCGTAAATTTTGTTTTTTCAAATTTTCATGGGAATATTAGGCTCGCAATGGCGCAAAATGTTTCTATTTATTGCGTCATTCTTGGCGCAAATTTTTTTGGTGTGAAGGTTGAATTTTTTGTGAGACAAGTCACGTTATTTCTTGCGTCTTTGTTGACGCAATTTTTTTGGTGTGAAATTGCGCCCGTTATGACACAAATCGGATCATTTCCTGTTAACCATGGCGCCAAAAGTTTTTTTTTTTTTCTCAGCATTTGCGTCATCTTTGTTGGCGTCATTGCATTTGCGTCATCTTTGTTGGCGTCATTTGTTGCCGTCATTTTTTGGCGTAAAAAATTGTTATATTAAGTCTCCCCCTCTTTTGCTCTCTGTTTTCATTTGTTCCAGAGGGCTATGATATTTGCTTAGTTTTGCATATAAGCATTTTTTTTTCTCATTCTTGAAACTGCTATTTTGAGGAAATTGGATATTTTAATATTGCCTCTAATGTTACTATAGAAACTATAGTGCCGGTACACAATTTCTACCAAAGCTAAGTGTGTATTTTGTTTATTTAGCTGATTTTATTTATTTTGTTTCAATATGTGGTACTTGTTATGTTTTATTATTCATTCTGATAATGTTTTTATAGTAGATATACATCTACTGTTTCTTCTATAAGGTACGACGAGTCCACAGATTCATCCTTTACTTTTGGGATATTATCCTCCTGCTAACAGGAAGTGGCAAAGAGCACCACAGCAGAGCTGTCTATATAGCTCCTCCCTTAGCTCCACCCCCCAGTCATTCTCTTTGCCTACTCTAAGTACTAGGAAGGGTAAAGTGAAAGAGGTGATAAAATATTAGTTTTTAATTTCTTCAAGCAAGAGTTTTTTGTTTTAAATGGTACCGGTGTGTACTATTTACTCTCAGGCAGCAGATGGATAAAGACTTCTGCCTGGAGGATGATGATCTTAGCATTTGTAACTAAAATCCAGTGCAGTTCCCACAGAGGCTGAGGAGTACAGGAAACTTCAGTGTGACGAACGTTTTCATGCTATACAGCAGTGAGGTATGTTCAGTCATTTTTTCTGGAGAGACTGTGTATTTCAGAAAGGCTGACAGTATCCCCATGAGGGTAAGGGTAAGCAGTAATCCTAAGAGCTATAGACAGGCATTACTAAGCTTGCATAAGGGGCGTGAGATGGGGGGGGCCTATTTTTGCGCCTCAGATGCGCAGTTGTTTTCACACAGCAAGCTCCAACTCCTGAGGGCCCTTGTGAATGTTTTGGGCCAAATTGAAGCTTTAACCCCATATTTTCTATCCCTGAGGGCAGGTAGGCGCCACAGCAGGGCTTTGGCAAGGTGCTGGGGATGTTTTTTTCCGGATTTAGGCCTCATTTCAATCCGGTTTGCACATTAAAGGGTTAAATGTTAAATTTCCTTGTGGGGCAAACTTAACTACACACATTGAGTCTGCATGCAAAAATTTGAAAAATTTGGTGCATTTTAAAGCAGTTTTGCAGAATGTGTATGCTTTTTTTCTCTTAAATGCGCAGTACTGTTTTTTTAAGATTGTTATTTTTTTCACTAAATAAAGTGTTTTCATGCTTGTTTGTAGTCATTACTAGCCTGTTCAACATGTCTGACATTGAAGAAAGTCATTGTTCAATATGTTTAGAAGCCATTGTGGAACCCCCACTTAGAATGTATCCCTCATGCACTGAAAGGTCAATAAATTGCAAAGAACATATTTTAGCTACTAAAAGTATGTCGCAGGATGATTCTCAGTCAGAAGGGAATGAGGTTATGCCATCTAATTCTCCCCAAGTGTCACAACCATTAACGCCCGCACAAGCGACGCCAAGTACTTCTAGTGCGTCTAATTCTTTCACCATGCAAGATATGGCCGCAGTTATGAATACTACCCTCACAGAGGTTTTATCTAAGCTGCCTGGGTTGCAGGGGAAGCGCAGTAGGTCTTGTGTGAGAACAAATGCTGAGCCCTCTGACGCTTTATTAGCCATATCCGATGTACCCTCACAATGTTCTGAGTTGGGGGTGAGGGATTTGCTGTCTGAGGGAGAGATTTCTGATTCAGGAAAGATGTTCCCTCAGACAGACTCAGATATGACGGCTTTTAAATTTAAACTAGAACACCTCCGCTTATTGCTCAGGGAGGTTTTAGCGACACTGGATGATTGTGACCCTATTGTAGTGCCAGAGAAATTGTGTAAAATGGACAGATTTCCAGAGGTTCCTGCCTACACTGATGTGTTTCCGGTCCCTAAGAGAATTTCGGACATTGTTACTAAGGAGTGGGATAGACCAGGTATTCCGTTCGCTCCCACTCCTACTTTTAAGAAAATGTTTCCCATATCAGACACCATGCAGGACTCGTGGCAGACGATCCCTAAGGTGGAGGGAGCTATATCTACCCTGGCTAAGCGTACAACTATACCTATTGAGGACAGTTGTGCTTTCAAAGATCCTATGGATAAAAAATTAGAGGGTCTCCTAAAGAAAATATTTATTCATCAAGGTTTTCTTCTGCAACCTATAGCGTGCATTGTTCCTGTAAATACTGCAGCTCCTTTTTGGTTCGAGGCTCTGGAGGAGGCTCTTCAGGTTGAGACCCCATTAGATGATATTCTAGATAGAATTAGGGCTCTCAAGCTAGCTAAATCTTTCATTACAGATGCCACTTTTCAAATGGCTAAATTAGCGGCAAAGAATTCAGGTTTTTCCATTTTAGCGCATAGAGCGTCATGGCTTAAGTCCTGAACTGCTGATGTGTCATCAAAATCTAAGCTTTTAGCCATCCCTTTCAAGGGTAAGACCCTATTCGGGCCTGAACTGAATGAGATCATTTCAGACATCACTGGAGGGAAAGGCCATGCCCTTCCTCAGGATAAGATGAATAAGATGAGGAACAAACAAAATAATGAAGGGGTAGCCCCCGATCCAGGACCGGATCTAGTAGGTGGCAGACTTTCTCTCTTTGCTCAGGCTTGGGCAAGAGACGTTCAGGACTCCTGGGCTTTAGAAATCGTAACCCAGGGGTATCTTCTGGATTTCAAAGATTCTCCTCCAAGGGGGAGATTCCATCTTTCTCAATTGTCTGTGAACCAGACAAAAAGAGAGGCGTTCTTACGCTGTGTAGAAGACCTATATACCATGGGAGTGATCTGCCCAGTTCCGAAAACAGAACAGGGGCAGGGGTTCTACTCCAATCTGTTTGTGGTTCCCAAAAAAGAGGGAACCTTCAGACCAATTTTAGATCTCAAGATCCTAAACAAATTCCTCAGAGTCCCATCCTTCAAGATGGAGACCATTCAGACTTTTTTACCAATGATCCAGGAGGGTCAATATATGACCACCGTGGACTTAAAGGATGCGTATCTACACATCCCTATCCACAAAGATCATCAGCAGTTCCTCAGGTTCGCCTTTCTGGACAAGCATTACCAGTTTGTGGCTCTTCCCTTCGGATTGGCCACAGCTCCCAGAATTTTCACAAAGGTGCTAGGGTCCCTTCTGGCGGTTTTAAGGCCGCGAGGCATAGCAGTGGTGCCTTATCTGGACGATATCTTAATTTAGGCGAATAGCCAAGTCTCACATGGACATCGTATTGGCTTTTCTAAGATCTCAAGAGTGGAAGGTGAACGTAAAAAAGAGTTCACTTATCCCCCTCACAAGAGTTCCATTCCTGGGAACTCTGATAGATTCGGTGGACATGAAAATGTCTCTGACGGAGGTCAGGAAATCAAAGATTTTAACCACCTGCCGAGCTCTTCATTCCATTCCTCGGCCGTCAGTGGCTCAGTGTATGGAGGTAATTGGACTAATGGTAGCGGCAATGGACATAGTTCCGTTTGCTCGCTTGCATCTCAGACCACTGCAACTATGCATGCTCAAACAGTGGAATGGGGATTATGCAGATTTATCTCCTCAGATAAATCTGGATCAAGAGACCAGAGACTCTCTTCTTTGGTGGTTGTCACAGGATCATCTGTCCCAGGGAATGTGTTTCCGCAGGCCAGCATGGGTCATAGTGACGAAGGACGCCAGCCTATAGGGCTGGAGTGCAGTCTGGAATTCCCTGAAAGCACAGGGTTTGTGGACTCTCCTCCCGATAAATATTCTAGAACTGAGAGCGATATTCAACCCGATTCAGGCGTGGCCTCGGACAATATCACGACTGTAGCATATATCAATCATCAGGGGGGAACAAAGAGTTCTCTAGCGATGTTAGAGGTTACCAAAATAATTCGATGGGCAGAGACTCACTCTTGCCATCTATCAGCAATATATATCCCAGGAGTGGAGAACTGGGAAGTGGATTTTCTAAGTCGTCAGACTTTTCATCTGAGGCAGTGGGAACTCCCTCTGGAGGTGTTTGCACAATTGATTCAGCAATGGGGCACACCAGAATTGGATCTGATGGCGTCTCGTCAGAACGCCAAACTTCCTTGTTACGGGTCCAGGTCAAGGGATCCTCAGGCAGTACTGATAGATGCTCTAGCAGTACCCTGGTCGTTCAACCTGCCTTACGTGTTTCCCCCATTTCCTCTCCTTCCTCGTTTGATTGCCAGAATCAAACAGGAGAAAGCTTCAGTGATTTTGATAGCTCCTGCGTGGACACGCCGGACTTGGTATGCAGACCTGGTGGACATGTCATCTCTTCCACCATGGACTCTGCCACTGAGACAGGACCTTCTCATTCAAGGTCTGTTCCAGCATCCAAATCTAGTTTCTCTGCGGCTGACTGCTTGGAGATTGAACGCTTGATTTTATCCAAGCGGGGTTTCTCTGAGTCGGTCATAGATACCTTGATTCAGGCTCGAAAGCCTGTCACTAGGAAAATTTATCATAAGATATGGCGTAAATATCTTTATTGGTGCGAATCCAAAGGCTACGCATGGAGTAAGATCAGGATTCCTAGGATTTTGTCCTTTCTCCAACAAGGATTGGAGAAGGGGCTATCAGCTAGTTTCTTAAAGGGACAGATATCTGCTTTATCAATTCTACTGCACAAGCGTCTGGCAGATGTTCCAGTCGTTCTGTCAGGCTTTAGTTAGAATCAAGCCTGTGTTTAAACCTGTTGCTCCGCCATGGAGTTTGAATTTAGTTCCTAAAGTTCTTCAAGGGGTTCCGTTTGAACCTATGCATTCCATAGATATTAAGCTTCTATCTTGGAAAGTTCTGTTTTTAGTTGCTATCTCCTCGGCTCGAAGTGTTTCTGAACTATCTGCATTGCAATGCGACTCGCCTTGTTTTCCATGCTGATAAGGTGGTTTTGCGTACCAAACCTGTATTCCTTCCTAAGGTTGTTACTAATAGGAATATCAATCAGGAAATTGTTGTTCCTTCTCTGTGTCCTAATCCTTCCTCTAAGGAGCGTCTGTTGCACAACTTGGACGTCGTTCGTGCTTTGAAGTTTTACTTGCAAGCAACCAAAGATTTCCGTCAAACATCTTCTTTGTTTGTCGTCTATTCTGGAAAACGTAGCGGTCAAAAAGCTACGGCTACCTCTCTTTCTTTTTGGCTGAAAAGCATCATCCGTTTGGCATACGAGACTGCTGGACAGCAGCCTCCTGAAAGGATTACAGCTCACTCTACTAGAGCGGTGGCTTCCACATGGGCTTTTAAAAATTATGCTTTTGTTGAACAGATTTGTAAGGCCGCGACTTGGTCTTCGCTTCATACTTTTTCCAAATTTTCCAAATTTGATACTTTTGCTTCTTCGGAGGCTATTTTTGGGAGAAAGGTTCTTCAAGCAGTGGTGCCTTCTGTTTAACCATCTGTCTTGTCCCTCCTGTTCATCCGTGTCCTGTAGCTTTGTTATTGTATCCCACAAGTAAAGGATGAATCCGTGGACTCGTTGTACCTTATAGAAGAAAAGTAAATTTATGCTTACCTGATAAATTAATTTCTTCTATGGTACGACGAGTCCACGGCCTGCCCTGTCATTTTAAGACAGATTATATTTTTTTATTTTAAACTTCAGTCACCTCTGCACCTTTTAGTTTCTCCTTTTTCTTCCTGTACCTTCGGTCGAATGACTGGGGGGTGGAGCTAAGGGAGGAGCTATATAGACAGCTCTGCTGTGGTGCTCTTTGCCACTTCCTGTTAGCAGGAGGATAATATCCCACAAGTAAAGGATGAATCCGTGGACTCGTCGTACCATAGAAGAAATTAATTTATCAGGTAAGCATAAATTAACTTTTTACCTTCACAGTCTAATGTACATGATATTACTGTTGATATAAAGGATTATATTGCAAATAATTTAGAGAAGGCTATGACTGCTATTCCGCCTTCAAATTAACATAAACGATCTTTCCTAACTTCTCATATACCTATGAAGTTTGTATCCTCCTACTGAGCATGTGCAAGAATTCACAGAATATATGTATATGCATTTGTGATTGGCTGATGGCTGTCACATAGTATATAAAAAAAATGGGTGCTTTTGAGTGCGCCTTTAACAGATGTGTTATGTCTAAAAACTCAGATTTTTAACGAATTGGGTAATTTGTTGTACTAAAAATTCTCTTTGAATATAAACTTCTACCTATAACAATAATTTCTTTATTCGAACAATGACAGATATATTGTATAAATAATACATCACACATTAATTTTCTAAAAAATAGTTTTGTTCTTTACTTCATATCTAAAACAATTTTATGTTTAAAAGTTTTACAGATTCATTCAAAACTTTAAAAATATATTATGTACTCACAACCTATTGCAGCTACAATAAAAATCTCCACAAATAAATATACACGGATTTACATAAAAAATAATAAACGTTATTCACTTTGCAACATATGTAAGTTATTTGTTAAGAGAATTTTTAGTACAACAAATTACCCAATTCGTTAATCTGAGTTTTTAGACATAACACATCTGTTAAAGGCGCAATCAAAAGCACCCATTGTTTATATACCATTAAACTACACCAATCTTGAGATTTGATTGGATTTTGTGAGTGTTAAACTCAGTAGAGACATCTGAAAGCGGTTGAGACATAGCAAAACATTCTCTATACATTTATTGGCTGTCACATAGTACAGGGGGAGTGGAAATAGACGTAACTTTGAATTTTTTCATTAAAAAAAAATCTACTACTCATTTGAAGTTCAGATAGTTCTATTGCATTGTCTTTTCATTATGCATTTGTTAATTATGCAAATCTACTATATTTACTGGTCCTTTAATATTTACAACCAAAAGTTAAATTGTATACTTCTGTGTGTTCTCACCCAAAAACACTGCTCTGTATCTTTCAGCGAAGAGATACAAGACTTCTTAAGCTGTATTGATGCTAGCCTGGAGGAGCTTCAGACCATGCTGTCAAGGAAGAAAATTAATGTGGGCCCAGATGTTATGGAGGAGGTAGGACTATTGTTTAAAGCATGACTTTGTCTAGTATTCACATGTTTAGTAATAAATCTAAGGTACTTTAACCCCTTAGTGACCAGACAGGTTTTCAATTTTCTTACTGTTTAAGGTCCAGGGCTGTTTTTACATTTCTGCTTTGTTTGTGTTTAGCTGTAATTTTCCTCTTACTTATTTAATGTGCCCACACATATTATTATATGCCGTTTTTCTCCCCATTAAATTGAATTTCTAAAGAAACCATAATTTTTATCATATAATTTACTATAAAAAAGTTAGAAAATATGATGAAAACATTGGAAAAAAAAAACAATTTTTTTCAAACTTTGACCCCCGAAATCTGTTGCATATCCACAACCACCAAAAAACACCCAATGCTAAATAGTTTCTAAATATTGTCCTGAGTTTAGAAATACCCACTGTTTACCTCCTTAACCCCTTAAAGGATCGGGAATTTCAGACTAAAACTTCCCCAAAAGACCAGAGTATTTCCATCTTAATGGGAGGAGAGTCCACTGCTTCATTCATTACTTGTGGGAATTAAGAACCTGGCCACCATGAGGAGGCAAAGACACCCCGGCTAAAGGCTTAAATACCTCCCCCACTCCCCCTCTTCCCCCACTCATTCTTTGCCTTTCGTCACAGGGGGTTGGCAGAGAAATGTCAGAGGATTCGGAGTAGTCTCTTATGGAGGGTAGTACTCTTCGAAATGGGACTGGAGTTTTAAGTAATCCTGTCAGCCTCTCAGTGAGAGCATGGATGAAAGTTAGAGTCCGGAGATGCAGGGAGTGTCGTCTCTGCGAAACCACCCCAACTCATGTTAATAGCTCCTTGGCAATCAGCATTGACGAGTTTTGCTGCCTGCCTTTATTCACTCACGTCCATGTGAGGAGCGATGATACTAACCTGTCACTCTATGATAACGCAAGAAGACAGGGTCACAGTGTGTCTCTTATCTGTGTAGAATCAAGGGTTAATATCCCTGGAAAGGGGACTATTAAACAGGGTGGGATTTGTGCATAATATCTATATTGTGTCAATGCTACGTCATGTGTGAGATGAAGCTCTAGCAATGTGTGAACAGTCAGCGCGCTTTCTCTATAGTGCAGGGGCGATCCTGCATAGCACTCCATGTGACCTGGTGTGGCCTCTTCAACTTCCTCTTTCCTGATCGATATTTGCGGGAGACGTAACGGTTTCTCTGTAGTCCGGCCATTGGTGTATAAAGGTGCCATTTAATCTATCCCAGTCCGTATTAAAGGCGCAAGCTATGGAGGACTCTCATATGTTAGAGGATACTCCCTCTTTAGCCAGATTTCAAGTTTAAGATGGAGCATTTGTGCTTTTTACTGAAAGAAGTACTTGCTACGTTGGAGGTTCTGGAACTGAAACTTCCGGAAGAGCCTTCGATCCTTAAGCTAGATAGGGTTTACAAGGACAGGGTTGGTGCCTCAGACCTTCCCAATTCCCGTGAAGTTGGCTACGATTATTAAGAATGAGTGGGAGAAAATGGGCTCGTCTTTTTCTCCCTCTACTTCTTTTAAAAAGCTGTTCCCAGTTCCGGACTCTCAGCTTGAGCTATGGGGGGCCATTCTGAAGGTGGATGGAGCTATTTCCACGCTTGCTAAGCGTACGACTATTCCCCTTGAGGATATTTCGTCGTCGAAAGAGCCCATGGACAAGAAGTTAAAATCTTGGGGTTTGTTTTCCAACCGGCAGCGGTGATTGCTATGGTGGCTGGAGCGGCTACCTATTTGTGTGACGCACTATCATCTATGGTCGAGGTGAAGACTCCCCTCGAGGAGATACAGGAAAAGATTAAGGCCTTAAGGGTAGTTAACTCTTTTATCTGTGATGCAAACATGCAGGTTATTCGCCTGATTGTCCAAAACATTAAGTTTCTCTGTTCTAGCCCGCAGGACTCTATGGTTAAAGTCATGGTCTGCTGACATGACTTCCAAGTCTAGATTTCTATCTTCCGTTTCATGGGAAAGTTCTTTTTGGTCCAGGCCTGGACTCTTATCTTATCTTATCCATGGTCACAGGAGGCAAGGGTGCTTACCTTCTGCAGGATAAGAAGAATAAGCCTAAGGGCTCTGCTTTTTGTCCCTTTTGTTCGGACAAGTCCCAATGCCAGCAGCTTACTGCGAGGACCGAGCAGTCCAAGGGATCTTGGAAACCAGCTCAATATTGGTAGAAGTCGAAGCAGAGCTAGAAGCCCGCTGAGACAAAGTCGGCATGAAGGGGCGGCCCCCGATCGTTGCTGGATCGTGTAGGGGGCAGACTATCTCTGTTCGCAGAGTCTGGCGACTGCCCCAAGAGTCTTTACGAAGAGTTCTGGTTGCGCTGCTCAAGGTGGCGAGAGCCAAAGGTAGTGGCGCCCTATCTGGACGATATTCTGGTCCAGGCTTTGCCCTGCGTTCTCGCGGAGGACCACTCGAGGGCTCTTCTCCTTCGATCCCATGTATGGAAGATAAACGAAGGGAAGAGTTCTCTGGTTCCCAGCAACAGGTGGAGTTCCTGGGTACGATAATAGATTCCAGATCTATGAAGATATTCTTGATGGATCAGAGACGTTCCAAGATTGCGTTCAGCTGTCTTTCCCTTCAGACCTCCTCAAGACCATCTGTGGCCAGGTGTATGGAGGTGATTGGGCTCATGGTATCAAGCATAGATATCATTCCATTTGCCAGGTTCCATCTCAGACCTCTTAAGTTATCCGTCCGGGTCAGCTGACCCAGGGGACATCCTTCTTGAGGCCATCCTGGGAGATTGTAACCATGGATGCAAGTCTATCAGGATAGGGAGCGGTTTGGCAGGTGGACGTTGCCGATAAATATTCCTGAACTTCGAGCAATATTAAATGCTCTGAGGGCTTGGCCCCATCTGGGGTCGTTCCAATTCATCAGATTCCAGTCGGACAACATTACCTTGCTGGCTTACATAAACCATCAGGGGGTAACAAGAATCTCCCTAGCCATGAGGGAGGTATCTCAGATCCTAAAATGGGCAGAGACAATTGTTCGCTCTCATAGATCCACTTTCCGGGGTGTGGACAACTGGAAAGCGGACTTTCTCAGCAGACAATTGTTTCACCCGGGAAAATGGTCTCTCCATCCCGAGGTGTTTGCGGAGATCTGAAACAGCTGGGGGAGTTTCGGTTCCGGAACCTCCAGACTCAACTTCAAGCTACCCAGATACGGGTCGCGATCCAGGGACCCACAGGCAGAGCCGATTGATGCCTTAGCGGTTCAACCTAATTTACATATTTCCACCATTGCCACTTCTTCCTTGAGTGGTGGCCCGTATCAAACAGGAGCCAGCTTCGACCATTCTGATTGCTCCATTGTGGCCGCCGAGGACGTGGTTTGCGGATCTGGTGGTGATGTCTTTGTTTCCTCCATGGAGGTTACCCTGGCGCAGAGATCTGCTGGTTCAGAGTCCCTTTCTACAGCAAAATCTCTATTCTCTGAGGCTGACTGCGTGGAGATTGCACGCCTAGTCTTGGCTAAGAGAGGTTTTTCTGAGAGAGTAATTCTCTCATCCAGGCCAGGAAGCCGGTCACTCGTCTCATCTATCATAAGGTGTGGAGGACATACTTATCCTGGTGCGAGGAACGTGGATATCCCTGGCACATGGTTAGGGTATCCAGGATTTTGGCCTTTCTCCAGGATGGGCTGGATAAGGGTCTTGCCGCAAGTTCCTTAAGGGGACAGATTTTGGCATTGTCAGTGCTGATAGACAAGAAGCTAGCGGGTCTTCCTGATATTCAGTCCTTTGTTCAGTCTCTGTTTAGGATCAGACCTGTCTTTAGAAATTTGGCTCCTCCTTGGAGCTTAAACTTGGTTCTTAAGGTTTTGCAGAGGGCTTTCCTGGAAGGTTCTATTTCTTCTAGCTATTGCATCGACTCGCAGGGTCTCTGAGTTAGCGTCCTTGCAATCTGATCCCCCTTACCTGGTTTTTCACGCTGATAAAGCTGTGCTTTGCACTGGGTTGGGATTTCTTCCCAAGGTGCTGTCAGATCGTAACATCAATCAGGAGATAGTAGTTCCTTCCTTGTGTCCTAACCCTTCTTTGTCTAAGGAAAGGTTACTACATAACGTGGATGTGGTTCGAGCCTTGAAGTTTTATCTTCAGGTCACGAAGGATTTCAGACAGACTTGACTTTGTCCTTATTTGTGGTGTATTCAGAGAAGCGTAGGGGGCAGAAGTCCTCTTCCACTTCTCTGTCTTTTTGGTTGAGGAGCATTATCCATTTGGTCTATGAGACAGCGGGACATAAGCCTTCTCAGGATTATGGCTCACTCAACTAGAGCTGTGGCCTCTTCTTAGGCCTTTAAGAACAAGGCCTCTGTGGAGCAGATTTGCAAGGCGGCTACTTGGTCCTCCTTACATACTTTCAAAAAGTTTTACAAATTTGATGTCTTTGCTTCGGCGGAAGCTGTGTTTGGGAAAAAGGTTCTGCAGGCTGTGGTGCCCTCAGTATAGGGTCCGCCTCCTTTTACCCTCCAGTTTTTTTGTTCATTCAGTGTCCTCTATAGCTTGGGTATTTCCCACAAGTAAGCAATGAAGCAGTGGACTCTCGTCCTATTAAGATGGAAAACATAAATTATGCTTACCTGATAATTTAATTTCCATCCGTGGGAGGAGAATCCACTGCTCCCGCCCGTTTGCTCCGGTGGGCGGACCTAAATTTAATATTACTCTTCTGGCACCTTTTATACCTTGATATTTCTCCTACTGTTCCTTGTTCCCTTGGCAGAATGACTGGGGGGTGAGGGGAGTAGGGGAGGTATTTAAGCCTTTGGCTGGGGTGTCTTTGCCACCTCCTGGTGGCCAGGTTCTGTATTTCCCAAAAGTAATGAATGAAGCAGTGGACTCTCCTCCTCCCACAGATGGGAATGAAATTATCAGGTAAGCATAATTTAGTTTTTTTTTAGCATTTTTGCGATCACTCCACTTAAACAGAAGTAGAGTCTTTTTTATATTTACCTATCAATTATTTTTTTATAGTGTATGTATCGTGTGTGTGTATATTTGTATTATATATGTGTGTATGTATATATGTATATATGTGTGTGTGTATATATATATATATATATATATATATATGTGTGTGTGTGTGTGTGTGTGTGTGTATATGTATATATGTGTGTGTGTATATGTGTGTATATATATATATATATATATATATATATATATATATATGTGTGTGTGTATATATATATATATATATATATATATATATATTGTGCGTGTGTGTGTGAAGAGAGGGTTTTTAGATACTGCCTATTCAAAACTACAGATAGACCAATGTAAAAGAATAAGGTGCATATATATATATATATATATATATATATATATATATATATACAAATACACATGTACTTATTGTGAACACTTATTAATAAGAAATAGAATAAAATATTGCTAGAACGGATCATAATAATAATAATGATTCAATATAAGCTAGCAAAGTTTTAGAAAGTCCGTGTAGTTATTCAATATGCCTACAATAATAATAAATGACAATGTTCGAAGTGTAAAAAGAAAAGCCGGTGGGTGTGCACTTACTAGAAATTACCCCAATCATATGAGGTAAGTTGCCGCATCTATCAGTGCTAAGCCTCCGGAAATGTCTTGCATCAGTGTCAGGATGTAGCTTCTTGTCTCCTTGGAGTATGGTGTGCAGATAACAGGCTTGATTCTGAAATGGCTCCCCCGTGGATTTAGGAGTATTAGACCAAATGTGAAATAAAAAGAGGGTACATAGCGTAATACAGATGTAAAAACAGAAGCCAAATGACCACTCACATTAAAAAACAAACAAACATATGAGGTTTGAATCAAGCACGTATGCAGATAAAAACACACTCCTGTATGTGTTCAATGGATTCCCAATAACACGATAATCCAAGGTGCCCTCTAGCTCTCCACATGTATCTATGTATATCTTATTGTGGAGCAGTTAGTGGTATACAGACAAGATAAAGTCCAAATAGAATCCCCAAATCCCTTACGCGTTTCAATGGGTTAATGTCCTTCATCAGAGGGTAATATTACACATACAGGAGTGTGTTTTTATCTGCATACGTGATTGATTCATACCTCATATGTTTGGTTTTTTTTAATGTGAGTAGTCATTTGGTTTATCTAGAAAAGCTCAGGAGCAGCAAAGAACCAAGGTTCTAGCTGCTGATTGGTGGCTGCATATATATATATACCGATTGTCATCGGGTCACCCCTGTTTTCATTCAGCAACTAGTAATGCATTGCTGCTCATTCAACAAAGAATATCAAGAGAAGAAAGAAAATTTGATAATAGGAGTAAATTAGAAAGTTGTTTAAAATTGCATGCTCTATCTGAATAATGAAGAAAAAATGTGGGTTTCGTATCCCTTTAAGTATCACTTCCCTTTTCACAAACCCCAGTCATTTTCTTTGCCTTTAGTGCAAGGAAGAGGTGAAGTAATTAGGTGTCTGATAAAGATTCTTCTATCAAGATTTTTTTGTTTTTGAAGTTAGAGCAGGCTTGCGCTGATCTTCTATCACAGTCTGGGTATAGCCGTACTCCACGTTAGTCTCTTCAGTAGGGCAGTGGTGGCTTTAAAGCAGTTAGGAACTTGTAAAGTGGGCCTTTAGTGAGTTTTCCTGACATGTTGCTGCCCTAGTATAGAAAGTCTGAGTAAGTTTACTCTGTCTTTCTTTATTTCACAGGTCTCTATGAGGTGCGGCATCCTCTCAAGCCGGGTGAGCTGTCCTCCTGCTGGACAGCTAGATGCAAGTAAGTGCTGGTCTTCTATGTTTGGGGGACATGCACTTCTGATGTTAGCTTATACTGCATATTTTCTGGGACGCATACATATCCTGAGGCAGGATATCATAAGCAGGATGCAGGCACTCATGTTATTTAAGAGACTAAGGAACTTAGTTCAGAGGTTTGTTTCTAATAATCCTTGTGGTGATTTAACACTATGTGCATAGGAACTTTAAGGAGATAAGCGCCATTTCTTCTGTTATGTGTGATCAGTCCACGGGTCATCATTACTTCTGGATATAACTCCTCCCCAACAGGAAATGCAAGAGGATTCACCCAGCAGAGCTGCATATAGCTCCTCCCCTCTACGTCAGTCCCAGTCATTCTCTTGCACCCAACGACTAGATAGGATGTGTGAGAGGACTATGGTGATTATACTTAGTTTTTATGACTTCAATCAAAAGTTTGTTATTTTACAATAGCACCGGAGCGTGTTATTACTTCTCTGGCAGAGTTTGAGGAAGAATCTGCCAGAGTTTTTTACTATGATTTTAACCGGAGTTGTTAAGATCATATTGCTGTTCTCGGCCATCTGAGGGAGGTAAAGGCTTCAGATCAGGGGACAGCGGGCAGATGAATCTGCATTGAGGTATGTAGCAGTTTTTATTTTCTGAATGGAATTGATGAGAAAATCCTGCCATACCGTTAAAATGACATGTATGTATACACTTCAGTATTCTGGGGATGGTATTTCACCGGAACTACTCTGTTAAAGGTCACTAATCCTTTTAATAACTATTTATCATGTTAAACGTTTTTGCTGGAATGTAGAATCGTTTACATTGCTGAGGTACTGTGTGAATAAATATTTGGGCATTATTTTCCACTTGGCAGCCTTTTTTGCTTTTATTTGTGACAGTTTCGTTTCTCTTCACTGCTGTGTGGGAGAGGGAGGGGCCGTTTTTGGCGCTCTTTGCTACGCATCAAAAAATTCCAGTCAGTTACTTTTATATTTTCTGCATGATCCGGTTCATCTCTGACAGATCTCAGGGGTCTTCAAACTTCTTTGAAGGGAGGTAAATTCTCTCAGCAGAGCTGTGAGAATTCTTATAGTGACTGTGAATAAAATCGTTGCTTTGTATTTTTTATGTCAAATTTAATTATTGTTATTTTACTAATGGGAACAAACCTTTGCTAAAAGTTGTGTTGTTTTAAAGTTTGATGCTATAACTGTTTTTCAGTTCATTATTTCAACTGTCATTTAATCGTTTAGTACCTCTTTGAGGCACAGTACGTTTTTGCTAAAAAAGATTATAACCAAGTTGTAAGTTTTTTTGCTAGTGTGTTAAACATGTCTGACTCAGAGGAAGATATCTGTGTCATTTGTTCCAATGCCAAGGTGGAGCCCAATAGAAATTTATGTACTAACTGTATTGATGCTACTTTAAATAAAAGTCAATCTGTACAATGTGAACAAATTTCACCAAACAGCGAGGGGAGAGTTATGCCGACTAACTCGCCTCACGCGGCAGTACCTGCATCTCCCGCCCGGGAGGTGCGTGATATTATGGCGCCTAGTACATCTGGGCGGCCATTACAGATAACATTACAAGATATGGCTACTGTTATGACTGAAGTTTTGTCTAAATTACCAGAACTAAGAGGCAAGCGTGATCACTCTGGGGTGAGAACAGAGTGCGCTGACAATACTAGGGCCATGTCTGATACTGCGTCACAGCTCGCAGAGCATGAGGACGGAGAGCTTCATTCTGTGGGTGACGGTTCTGATCCAAACAGATTGGATTCAGATATTTCAAATTTTAAATTTAAATTGGAAAACCTCCGTGTATTACTAGGGGAGGTCTTAGCAGCTCTTAATGATTGTAACACCGTTGCAATACCAGAGAAACTGTGTAGGTTGGATAAATACTTTGCGGTACCGGCGAGTACTGACGTTTTTCCTATACCTAAGAGACTAACTGAAATTGTTACTAAGGAGTGGGATAGACCCGGTGTGCCGTTCTCACCCCCTCCAATATTTAGAAAGATGTTTCCAATAGACGCCACCACTCGGGACTTATGGCAAACGGTCCCTAAGGTGGAGGGAGCAGTTTCTACTTTAGCTAAGCGTACCACTATCCCGGTGGAGGATAGCTGTGCTTTTTCAGATCCAATGGATAAAAAATTAGAGGGTTACCTTAAGAAAATGTTTGTTCAACAAGGTTTTATATTGCAACCCCTTGCATGTATCGCGCCGATTACGGCTGCGGCAGCATTTTGGATTGAGTCTCTGGAAGAGAACCTTAGTTCATCTACGCTAGACGACATTACGGACAGGCTTAGAGTCCTTAAACTAGCTAATTCTTTCATTTCGGAGGCCGTAGTACATTTAACCAAACTTACGGCTAAGAACTCAGGATTCGCCATACAGGCACGTAGGGCGCTGTGGCTAAAATCCTGGTCAGCCGATGTTACTTCTAAGTCCAAATTACTTAATATACCTTTCAAGGGGCAGTCTTTATTTGGGCCCGGTTTGAAAGAAATTATCGCTGACATTACAGGAGGTAAGGGCCACGCCCTACCTCAAGACAAAGCCAAAGCTAAGGCTAGACAGTCTAATTTTCGTCCCTTTCGGAATTTCAAAACAGGAGCAGCATCAACCTCCACTGCACCAAAACAGGAGGGAGCTGTTGCTCGTTACAGGCAAGGCTGGAAGCCTAACCAGTCCTGGAACAAGAGCAAGCAGGCCAGGAAACCTGCTGCTGCCCCAAAGACAGCATGAATCGAAAGCCCCCGATCCGGGACCGGATCTAGTGGGGGGCAGACTTTCTCTCTTCGCCCAGGCCTGGGCAAGAGATGTTCAGGATCCCTGGGCACTAGAGATCATATCTCAGGGATACCTTCTAGACTTCAAATTATCTCCCCCAGGAGGGAGATTTCATCTGTCAAGGTTGTCAACAAACCAGATAAAGAAAGAGGCGTTTCTACGCTGTGTACAAGATCTGTTATTAATGGGAGTGATCCATCCGGTTCCGCGGTCGGAACAAGGACAAGGGTTCTACTCAAACCTGTTTGTGGTTCCCAAAAAAGAGGGAACTTTCAGGCCAATCTTAGATTTAAAGATTCTAAACAAATTCCTAAGAGTTCCATCCTTCAAAATGGAAACTATTCGGACAATCTTACCCATGATCCAAAAGGGTCAGTACATGACCACAGTGGATTTAAAAGATGCTTACCTTCACATACCGATCCACAAAGATCATCACCGGTATCTAAGGTTTGCCTTCTTAGACAGGCACTACCAGTTTGTAGCTCTTCCATTCGGATTGGCTACGGCTCCAAGAATCTTCACAAAGGTTCTGGGTGCCCTTCTGGCGGTACTAAGACCGCGAGGGATTTCGGTAGCTCCGTACCTAGACGACATTCTAATACAAGCTTCAAGCTTTCAGACTGCCAAGTCTCATACAGAGTTAGTTCTGGCATTTCTAAGGTCGCATGGATGGAAAGTGAACGAAAAGAAGAGTTCTCTTTTTCCTCTCACAAGAGTTCCATTCTTGGGGACTCTTATAGATTCTGTAGAAATGAAGATTTACCTGACAGAAGACAGGTTAACAAAGCTTCAAAATGCATGCCGTGTCCTTCATTCCATTCAACACCCGTCAGTAGCTCAATGCATGGAGGTGATCGGCTTAATGGTAGCGGCAATGGACATAGTACCTTTTGCACGCCTACACCTCAGACCGCTGCAATTGTGCATGCTAAGTCAGTGGAATGGGGATTACTCAGATTTGTCCCCTACTCTGAATCTGAATCAAGAGACCAGAAATTCTCTTCTATGGTGGCTTTATCGGCCACACCTGTCCAGGGGGATGCCATTCAGCAGGCCAGACTGGACAATTGTAACAACAGACGCCAGCCTACTAGGTTGGGGCGCTGTCTGGAATTCTCTGAAGGCTCAGGGACTATGGAATCAGGAGGAGAGTCTCCTTCCAATAAACATTCTGGAATTGAGAGCAGTTCTCAATGCCCTTCTGGCTTGGCCCCAATTAACAACTCGGGGGTTCATCAGGTTTCAGTCGGACAACATCACGACTGTAGCTTACATCAACCATCATGGAGGTACAAGAAGCTCCCTAGCAATGATGGAAGTATCAAAGATAATTCGCTGGGCAGAGTCTCACTCTTGCCACCTGTCAGCAATCCACATCCCGGGAGTGGAGAACTGGGAGGCGGATTTCTTGAGTCGCCAGACTTTTCATCCGGGGGAGTGGGAACTTCATCCGGAGGTCTTTGCCCAAATACTTCGACGTTGGGGCAAACCAGAGATAGATCTCATGGCGTCTCGCCAGAACGCCAAACTTCCTCACTACGGGTCCAGATCCAGGGATCCGGGAGCGGTTCTGATAGATGCTTTGACAGCACCTTGGAACTTCGGGATGGCTTATGTGTTTCCACCCTTCCCGCTGCTTCCTCGATTGATTGCCAAAATCAAACAGGAGAGAGCATCAGTGATTCTAATAGCGCCTGCATGGCCACGCAGGACTTGGTATGCAGATCTAGTGGACATGTCATCCTGTCCGCCTTGGTCTCTACCTCTAAGACAGGACCTTCTGATACAGGGTCCATTCAAACATCAAAATCTAACTTCTCTGAAGCTGACTGCTTGGAAATTGAACGCTTGATTTTATCAAAACGTGGTTTTTCTGAGTCGGTTATTGATACCCTGATACAGGCTAGGAAGCCTGTTACCAGAAGGATTTACCATAAAATATGGCGTAAATACCTATACTGGTGCGAATCCAAAGGTTACTCCTGGAGTAAGGTTAGGATCGCTAGGATATTGTCTTTTCTACAAGAAGGTTTAGAAAAGGGTTTATCAGCTAGTTCATTAAAGGGACAGATTTCAGCTCTGTCCATCTTGTTACACAGGCGTCTGTCAGAAAATCCAGACGTCCAGGCTTTTTGTCAGGCTTTAGCTAGGATCAAGCCTGTGTTTAAAGCTGTTGCTCCGCCATGGAGTTTAAACTTAGTTCTTAACGTTTTACAAGGTGTTCCGTTTGAACCCCTTCATTCCATTGATATAAAATTGTTATCTTGGAAAGTTCTGTTTTTAATGGCTATTTCCTCGGCTCGAAGAGTCTCTGAGTTATCAGCCTTACATTGTGATTCTCCTTATCTGATTTTTCACTCAGACAAGGTAGTTCTGCGTACTAAACCTGGGTTCTTACCTAAGGTAGTCACTAACAGGAATATCAATCAAGAGATTGTTGTTCCATCCTTGTGTCCAAATCCTTCTTCAAAGAAGGAACGTCTTCTACACAATCTGGATGTAGTTCGTGCCCTCAAGTTCTACTTGCAGGCAACTAAAGATTTTCGCCAAACTTCTTCCCTGTTTGTCGTTTATTCTGGACAGAGGAGAGGTCAAAAAGCTTCTGCTACCTCTCTCTCTTTTTGGCTTCGTAGCATAATACGTTTAGCCTATGAGACTGCTGGACAGCAGCCTCCTGAAAGAATTACAGCCCACTCCACTAGAGCTGTGGCTTCCACTTGGGCCTTTAAGAATGAGGCCTCTGTTGAACAGATTTGCAAGGCTGCAACTTGGTCTTCGCTTCATACTTTTTCCAAATTTTACAAATTTGACACTTTTGCTTCTTCGGAGGCTATTTTTGGGAGAAAGGTTCTTCAGGCAGTGGTTCCTTCTGTATAATGAGCCTGCCTATCCCTCCCGTCATCCGTGTACTTTTGCTTTGGTATTGGTATCCCAGAAGTAATGATGACCCGTGGACTGATCACACATAACAGAAGAAAACATAATTTATGCTTACCTGATAAATTCCTTTCTTCTGTTGTGTGATCAGTCCACGGCCCGCCCTGTTTTAAGGCAGGTAAATATTTTTTAAATTATACTCCAGTCACCACTTCACCCTTGGTTACTCCTTTCTCGTTGATTCTTGGTCGAATGACTGGGACTGACGTAGAGGGGAGGAGCTATATGCAGCTCTGCTGGGTGAATCCTCTTGCATTTCCTGTTGGGGAGGAGTTATATCCAGAAGTAATGATGACCCGTGGACTGATCACACAACAGAAGAAAGGAATTTATCAGGTAAGCATAAATTATGTTTTTTATTATTCCTTTTGGCATCCGGCTCCTAGCTTAAAGGGACAGTATACTGTAAAATATTTTTTCCCTTATTGTGTTTACAATTGTTTTTTTTTTTTTTACCAACTGCAGAGTAAAAAATGTATGAAAATTAGCTTTTTAAGGTTTATTTGTGTATATTAAAGATCTGATTTTGTGTTTTGAATCCACAACCTAATAAAATGGATTGAGCTTGTAGGTATAATCAGATCGCATTACTGTATCACATTGTGTACATATACATCTTATATCTGTCCATAAAACAATCACCAGTACTTGGAGAGAACAATGGAAAATAAACATTTTATTACCTTATCTCTGCTATATCCCACTGGGAGTGTAATTTCTTCTGCTGGCTGTGTTTACAAAGCTTATCTATAGCTTGGACCTGCGGCTACAAACTTTCAGAATAGGTGGGGATACCACATGCTAAATCAACTATTTCAAATGCCAATATAAGGGTAAAGTAGCTACTTGTAAACAATTTAATACACAGCAGGTAAAGTGGATCATTGGGAACAAATTAAAGGGGAGAACAATTTTGAGTAAACTGTCCCTTTAAGCATCGGATATATAAGGGTGGAGAGTAATGTTCAAAATCGCCTTCAATATGTGTTACGGCACTTTGTGGTTTTTACTGTCCTAGAGATTCAAGAAACGCTTAGGTTTCTTATGTGATCAGCGGGTGATGCTGAAATTTCTATTAGACAAGAGACGCGCAGCTGAGTTGATTGTGCGCTATTTCTGTGGAGTATGTTTGTTCCCGCCCTCATCTTCTCTCTGCATGGCGGATAAGCTCCATTTTTATTTCCGAACGGAACGATGTGTCTGAACAGGGACACACCTTCCTCTTGGTTCTCCGTCAGAACGGAGTTTACTTGCCGAAGATACAATGCTTGTTTTACTAGGAGCTTTTTATTATGTTAAGCTACTTTACAGTCGAAACACCACTAACAAAATTTTTAAAACCGAAATTTTGCAGGCTGACGATGTAAATCCGGCTACTAATCCCAGAGGATACGGTCTGGGGTACCTTTCAATAATCTGGTGATCTTTAGAAGGCACTACAGATTTCAACATTTTATCTAATGTTTTTCAATCTCTAGATGTTGCAATAAAAATTCTGCGGTTTATAAGTTTGTTTTTCTGCAGACTTAGTATTGTATCGCAAGTAGTTCTTGCCCACTAATGTTAGTGAGGCTACTCACTTAGTTATAAGTTGTTTCAACTTTTATGCAGCAAGTATATACCCTTCCTGATGTATATAAGTCTCTACAATCTTAAAGTGACAGTGTCATTTTAAATGTTTTGGGATGTTTTTTAAATAATTTCCAAAAATTAAATTTTAACCTTATGTCTCTCTGGATGATACTGTATAGGCTGTGCCACAGTTTTTTCCTCAAACGTCCCAAGCCTTAGTTTGGCGTCACATGCCGTGCCCTGTGGTTCCTCTCAATCTCCTGGAGGAGTTATTTGCTTGCAGAATTGTCTGCCCAAGTATCTTTGGGTATCTGTGGCATTTTCCTATTTTAAAGGGAAATCGCAAGAGGAAAATTAACGAATCAGATAGTAATGTTTCTGTGCCACTTACTGCTATACATATTGCCCCTCTTATAGTGAATGAGGAGGATAGTCGGTAGCATCTGAGGGTTAAAGCTCAGATTCGGATGGTATAAATCCTTCATTTGGTGCTGAAGTAGTTCTCTTCAGATTCAAGCCTGGACACCTTTGTGTATTATTAGGAGGTTGGCTTCTGGGTAGACCTCGGCTCCCCTGTCATTGCCAATTTTCAGAATCTAGTAAATTTAATATATACTAGTATTAATTTGTAAAGATTTTTCCTGTGCACGACTGTGCTAGGAGAATTTTCTCAGGTATAGGAGAAGTAAATTATTCCTTTCTCCCCTTCTCCTGTCAGTAATAAGCTGTCTCCTTTATATTTCATGGCACATGATGCTTAAAGTAGTAGGGGCCATTGCTATTCTGGTTTAGAGATTTTCAACCCATATAAAGGGTAGATGCTCTTTTAAGGATTGAAGCCTTTATGGACAAGTGTGACATATCTTTGGTGCAACGCTTTGTCTGATTCCATCTGGAAAACTTCATGAGGAGATCCAGATAAGAAGGGCCGTTAGGCCAATATTTTATTTATGTTGCTTCCTTCGTAACTTCAGGAAGTCTTCCCCTTTGTCTTCCAAGCTGGAGCAGTTCAAGTCCTCTTGGATTCCCAGTCAGTCTTGGATCAGGGGGAAGTTATTATGGAAACCAGCAGCTAACTCTCATTCAGCATGTAGGGTTTGCCCCTGAGCCAGGATTAGGTCCTGTGGGGGGCAATTTCTATCAGTTTTTATCATGCCTGGATCCATAAAGGGCTGTAGATATAGTATTCCAGGGTTAAGAATTGGAATTCAACTTCTTCCTCCCAGGAGCAGGTTCCACTTCTCAAGATTATCTGTGGACCAAGTAAGAAGAGAGGGGTTCTAGAAATGTTTTCAGGATCTTCCACCCTGGGAGTAATTGTTCCTGTTCTAGTTTTGGAACAGGGTTTAGTTACTTTTTTATGTAAAAAAAAGAGGGAAATTTTACTCCTATTTGGACAGTAAATGTCTAACCAAGTTTCTCAGAGTACCATTTTTTAAAGATGGAGACTATTTGCTCCATTCTTCCTTGGTGCAAGAGGGTCTGTCTATATCAACATTAGACTTTAAGGATGCGTATCCGTAGGTTCCCATTCAATTATCTAATATGAGTTTTGCCTTCCGGCCAAGCTTTTTCAGTTGTGGTTCAACAATGGTTTTGCCACAGCTCCCAGTGTTTTCTCATTCTGGGCTGCAATTAGATTCCGGGATTGGAGGGGCGTCCCTCCTGGACGTCCTGTTGGTATCTTTGTACAAGCAAGATCTCTTTCAGTGGTTTTTGTTGTCTTCTTAGTTCCACAAATGGCAGTGTAGCTGGAAAAGAAGTTCCCTTGTCCCAGCTACAAGGGTAGGGTGCTTAGGGACTAAGAAGAGCCAAAATCCTTCCTCTTGCCTCTCTCTTCAGTCTACTCTCAGTGGCTCTGTGTATGGAGCTGATGGTGTCTTCTATGGACATCATTCCCTTGCTCGATACCGTTTGAGAGCTCTGCAGTTGTGCATGCTCTGACATTGGAATGGGGATTGTCTCAGAGAATCTAGTTCAGTTGACAATGGTCTCTTCCCGTGATGGTTCTATCTGGGATCGGTCTCAGGTCACATGCTCTGGAGACCTTTCTGGACATTTGGGTCTGAAGCCTCCAGCCGGCTGGGCTGGGGAGGATCCTGGGTCTCGTTAAAGGCGCAGGGACTATGGTCCTGGGAGAAGTCTGTTCTCCCCTTCACATTTAGAGTTGAGAGCGATTTACAATGCTCTGATGTTTGGCCTCAGTTGACTTTAGCCCAGTTTTCGGGTTCCAGTCAGACAACATAGCCCCTATGGCTTCATCAACCTCCAGGGAGGAACTCTGAGTTCCTTAGTCATGAAGTATGTGTTCAGGGTTTTTTTGTGAGCGGGTGCTCACAGTTGCTGTCTTTCAGCCATCCACATTTCTGGAGTGGATAACTGGGAAGCGGATTCTCAGCAGGCAGACTTCCTATTCCAGGGAGTGGGAACTCAATCCGAAAGTGTTCTCCAGCTTATCTACCAAATGGGGCTACCAGAATGGGTTCTGATGGGGTTGTGTCTGAACATCAAGTTTCCAAGTTCGGTTTGAGGTCAAAAGATCCTCTAGCCTCTCTATTAGATGCTCTGGCAGGTTAGCGTATCCTCCCTCTCTGTTTGCTCTCTCTTTGGAAAGTTTCATTTCTTCTGCTCGGAGGGTTTCAGTACTCTCAGCTTGCAGTTTGGTTTTCCTTATCTCGTATTTCTTCATTCCAAGTTTGGTTTTCTTTCTAATGACACTGTGAGTCCACGGATCATCTAATTACTATTGGGAATATCACTCCTGCCCAGCAGGGGGTGGCAAAGAGCACCACAGCAAAGCTGTTAAATATCTCCTCCCTTCCCCCCACCCCCAGTCATTCTCTTTGCCTATGTTAAGAGCAAGGAGGTGGTAAAGTTTAGGTGTCTGGAAGAAGATTCTTTTATCGAGATTTTATTATTTTTCAGCAGTACAAGCTTGTCCTGCTTTTCTCCTGGGGTGTAGCCGTAGTCCATGTCAGTCTCTTCAGTAGAGCATTGGTGGCGTTTAAGCAATGGGAACTTGTGGGATACAATTCTCACTGCGCCTCCCATGTAGTTAATGCTGCCCTAATATTGAAAGCCTGAATAAGATTACTCCGTCTTTCTCTCTTTTTCCACAGGTCCATGTGAGGAAGCATGCCTCTCAAACCTAGTGAGCTGCCTTGCTGCCTGGCAGAATACATTGAGGTAAGTGCTATTTTTATTTTTCTGGGCTGCACACAGGAAAAAGATGGCACTTTACTTTTATTCATTGGGACACTATAGATGGTCTCTAACAAATTAATGGGCTTATCTAAGGCAGTGGGGACGAGGAGTTTTGCTCAGTTTAATGGTGGTGTGTTTTACTTGCTCCCGGCGGTTTTTTACTTCAGTATAATCATGCCGACCGGAAGGTTAGTTCTGTTACGCCCACGATGGGCGGGGCTACCAGACACGCTAAAATTTTCTATTGAGCACTCTTCTCTTCCTTTGTTCCGGAGGTGAGATATTTTGTTGCGGTTCCGGTCTTGTATATCGATTGACGGACCTTGGGTGCAATGCTCCGGTTTGAGTCCGGAATCCATCTGATAGCTATTGGCTCTGGTTTCAGCAGGGCAGGTAGGCACATCAGCAAGTGTTAAACTGAGGTGTAGAGGCTGTCAGGGGTGATTAAAAGTTTTTTTTCTCACAACAGTAGGTTTGAATAGTTTTTCTGTGAAAATAAAGCAGTTTTCCTTTTTTATATATTTAAAGGGACAGTAACTTTTTTTTGTGTGTGTGAATTTTTAATTAAAATTTAAGTACTTTTATTTTTAATTCTGGGTAAAGATGGACCAGGAGGCTTTGCCAAATGTTACATGTACTTTGTTTTGATGCTATTGTTAACCACCAATCCCTTTCTGTTCCTCATGTATTGAGAGAGCATTAAATTACAGGGATAGACTTTTTGATTCTGAGCCAACATTGTCTAGGACGGATTCTGTTCAGGAGTCTACTGACCATGTTCAGGATATGCTGCAGCTTTCTCCTCAAGTGTCCCAAAATGTATCGTCCACACATGCAGTTTCCTCTCTAGCTCCGCCTGAAGTTACGTTGCAAGACATCGCTACCCTCATGTCGTCTACGGTCAGAGGCGTAACTAGAAACCACAGGGCCCAGGTGCAATAATCTAAGAAGCCCCCCCCCCAAAAAAAAAAAAAACAGTGAATTTGATACATATCTTTTTTTTGTTGTTGTTTTTTTTTTACATTTAACACAGAAAAAAAATATGAATCAGATTACATGTCTGCAAAAGGAGGTACCCTGTGCCCACAGTCTGTGAGATGGTCTGACCCCCTATTACTGTATATAGTGACACTGTTTAACCCATCAGTACTGTATATAGTGAGTTAGTGACACAGTCTGTAATCTGCCGTTGAGATGGCTGGGCTGACCCTACCCGCCCCAGTACTTTATAAAGTGACCACAGTAGTCTGTGACATGGTCCAGCCCCCCCTTCTGTATATAGTGCTATTGTATAGTGACACTGTTTACCCCACGCCCCCCCATGCTGTAGTAACAAGGTCTGTAATTTGCTGGTTCCGCAAAAATACACACACACACACATGCATAAATTCACACACAGTCACATACATACATACACACACACACATAAACACCAATAGGTAAAACAGAAACACTAACCCCTGTAGTCAGAGACACTTGGGAATCATCATGTCACACTCACATGATATCAGTGCAGGCAGTGGCAGGTCAACGTTTTTTTATTGTAAAAAAAAAAATTTGTTTTTTTTAAGCTGGGCCCCCACTCTTGGGGGCCCAGTCGCAATTGAGACCTCTGCACCCCCTGTAGTTTCGCCCCTGTCTACGGTATCTGATGCGCTGTCTGCTTTTGCCATGCTGCAGGAAAAGCGCAAGAGGAAATGTAAGGAGTCAGTGAGTAAGGTGGCTGACGCAGTAATGGCTATTCCGAATGTTCCCTCCCAGAAGCCGGAGACTGAGGATACTTCGGTAGTATCTGAGGGTGAAATCTCAGATTCAGACAGTGTAATTACTTCTTCTGATGCTGAAGTTGTATCCTTCAGGTTTAAGCTAGAACACCTCTGTTTGTTTAAAGGGACACTGAACCCAAAATTTTTCTTTCATGATTCAGATAGATCATGCAATTTTAAGAGACTTTCTAATTTACTCCTATTATCAATTTTTCTTTGTTCTCTTTCTATCTTTATATGAAAAAGAAGGCATCTAAGCTTTTTTTCTTGGTTCAGAACTCTGGACAGCAGTTTTTGATTGGTGGATGAATTTATTCACCAATCAGCAAGGACAACCTAGGTTGTTCACCAAAAATGGGCCGGCATCTAAACTTACATTCTTGCATTTCAAATAAAGATACCAAGAGAATAAAGACCTTTTGATAATAGGAGTAAATTAGAAAGTTGCTTAAAATTTCAAGCTCTATCTGAATCACAAAAGAAAAAATTTGGGTTCAGTGTCCCTTTAAGTAGGTTTTAGCTACCTTGGACGACTCCAACACAACGGTCGTTGTTAATCCTAAGAAGTCTAGAAAGTTAAACAAGTATTTTGATGCAAAAATAAAAAGAGAGAAGCACTCAACCTGGGAACGAACAATATCATAATAGCTTGTTCTATGGCTAGTTACCACCCAAGAAGCAGCCTCATTTTTCTCAACATGTGCCTTTCAGAGAGAAGAACTTTCCTTAAACGTATATCAGTCTGATCCTGACTTAACAGTACAGTCCAGCCTCGAAATACCAGGCAATCCCTCTCTGAACAAGAGAAACCGCAAAACCCCAGACGTACGTTTCGGCCTATTGTGGGCCTCGTCAGTGAGGTGCAGCCATATCCCTCTAGGCACATTGAGCAACGGGTCCACGTCTGGATTCGCGCATCACACGTAGGGAGACTTCCCTAAGTGTCATAATTTGCATAAATAAAAAGAGAGAAGCGCTCAACCTGGGAACGAACAATAGCATAATAGCTTGTTCTATTCTATAGCTAGTTACCACCCAAGAAGCAGCCTCTTTTTGCTCAACATGTGCCTTTCACAGAGAAGAACTTTCCTGAAGCATATCAGTCTGATCCTGACTTCACAGTCCAGTCCAGCGCTTCTGTCTTTTTATGTATGCAAATTATGACACTTAGGGAAGTCTCCCTAAGTGTGGTGCGGGAACCCAGATGTAGACCCGTTGCTCAGTGTGCCTAGAGGGATATGGCTGCACCTCACTGACGAGGCCCACAATAGGCCGAAAACGTACGTCTGGGGTTTCGCTGTTTCTCTTGTTCATAGAAGGATTGCCTGGTATTTCGGGGCTGGACTGTACTGTAAAGTCAGGATCAGACTGATATGCTTCAGGAAAGTTCTTCTCTGTGAAAGGCACATGTTGAGGAAAAAGAGGCTGCTTCTTGGGTGATAACTAGCCATAGAACAAGCTATTATGCTATTGTTCATACCCAGGTTGAGCGCTTCTCTCTTTTTATGTATGCAAATAGTCACTTAGGGAAGTCTCCCTAAGTGTGATGCAGGAACCCAGACGTGGATCCGTTGCTCAGTGTGCCTAGAGGGATATGGCTGCACCTCACTGACAAGACCCACAATAGGCCGATACGTACGTCTGGGGTTTCGCTGTTTCTCTTTTTCAGAGAGGGATTGCCTGGTATTTCGGGGCTGGACTGTACTGTGAAGTCAGGATTAGACTGATATGCTTCAGGAAAGTTCTTCTCTGTGAAAGGCACATATTGAGCAAAAAGAGACTGCTTCTAGGGTGGTAACTAGCCATAGAACAAGCTATTATGCTCTTTTTATGTAAGTATTTTGATGCATTTTCTATGGTAGAAGTTTTCCCAGATCGGGCTAGAGAGAGAGATTATTGCTAAGGAATGGGAGAGACCGGGTATTCCTTTTTCTCCATCCCCTATCTTTAAAAAGATGTTTCCTATTGCGGACTCTATCAAGGAGTCTTGGCAGACGGTCCCGAAGGTGGAAGGGGCAATTTCCACCATAGCTAAGAGGGCCATTATTCCCATAGACAATAGTTGTTCCTTTAAGGATCCTATGGATAAGAAGGTCGAGGGATTGCTCAAAAATATGTATGTACACCAGGGTTTACAATGGCAAACTGCAGTGTATATTGCTGCCGTCACTAGTGCGGCGGCATACTGGTTTGATGCTTTGTCTGATTCTATTCAGACAGACACTCCCCTTGAAGAGATCCAAGATAGGATCAAGGCCCTTAAGTTGGCCAATTCTTTTTATTATGGATGCTTCCCTACAGGTTATCAAGTTGGGAGCAAAAATTTCTGGTTTTGCCGTACTGGCCCTCAGAGCCTTTGAAATCCTGGTCTACGGATGTGTCGTCTAAGCTTTTGGCGATTTCTTAAAAGGGTAAGACCTTGTTTGGGCTGGGCTTGGCAGAAATTATTTCCGACATTACGGGAGGAAAGGGTCATCTCCTCCCTCAGGATAAGAAGAATAAACAGAAGGGACGTCAGAGTAATTTTTGTTTCTTTTGAAACTTCAAGGGTAAGCCTTCCTCTCCCTCTACAAAGCAGGAACAGTCCAAGCCTTTCTGGAGGTCCAACCAGTCATGTAACAAGGGAAAGCAATCTAAGAAGCCCGCTTCTGATTCAAAGTCAGCACGGATGAATTTGGGAAAGAGTTCCTTAATTCCAGATACAAGGGTGGTGTTCTTGGGAACCATAATAGATTCCCTATCAATGAAAATATTTCTGACAGAGCTCAGAAAGACAAAGATTTTTGACTCTTGTCTTGCTCTTCAGTCCTCTCCCCGGCCGTCAGTGGCCCAATGTATGGAGGTAGTTGGTCTGATGGTAGCTGCCATGTACATTATTCCGTTTGCCGTTTCCACCTCAGACCTCTGCAGTTATGCATGCTCAGGCAGTGGAACGGGGATTATGCAGATCTGTCACCACGATTACATCTGGATCAGTCTACAAGAGATTCTCTTCTTTGTTGGTTGTCTCGGGATCATCTCTCCCAGGGAACCTGCTTCCGCAGACCCACCTGGGTGATTGTGGTGACTGATGCCAGCCTCCTGGGATGCGGAGCAGTCTGGGGCTCTCTAAAGGCTCAGGGGACATGGACTCGGGAGGAGTCTGTTCTCCTCATAAACATTCTGGAGCTGAGGGCAATCTTCAATGCCCTTCTGGCCTGGCCTCAGTTAGCTGCGGCCCGGTTTATCAGGTTTCAATCAGACAACATAACTTCCGTGGCTTACATCAATCATCAGGGAGGAACTCGGAGTTCCTTGGCCATGACAGAGGTAGCCAAGATTATTCGGTGGGCGGAGACCCACAACTGCTGTCTATCTGCGATCCACATTCCAGGAGAGGACAATTGGGAATTGGATTTCCTGAGCAGACAGACCTTTCACCCGGGGGAGTGGGAACTCCATCCGGAAGTGTTTTCCAGCTTGATTCTCAAATGGGGACAGCCGGATCTGGATCTCATGGCATTTCGTCAGAATGCCAAGCTCCCGAGGTAGGGGTCGAGGTCGAGGGATCCTCAGGCTGTACTGATAGATGCTCTGGCGGTCCCTTGGAATTTCGGTCTCGCATACCTATTTCCTTTGTTTGCTCTCTTTCCTCGGGTCATTGCTCGAATCACAGGAGAGGGCGTCGGTGATCCTCACTGCACCGATGTGGCCTCACAGGATCTGGTATGCAGATCCAGTGGAGATGTCATCTCTCCCTCCTTGGTGACTTCCACTGATGAAGGACCTTCTACTTCAAGGGCCCTTCCTTCACCCAAATCTAGTTTCTCTGAAGCGGACTGCTTGGAGAATAAACGCTTAATTCTATCTAAGCGTGGTTTTTCTGAGTCGGTCATTGAGACCATGATTCAGGCTCGTAAGCCTGTTACCAGGAAAATTTACTACAAGATATGGTGTAAATATCTGTATTGGTGTGAATCCAGAGGCTACTCTTGGAGTAGAGTTCGGATTCCTAGAATTTTGTCTTTTCTTCAATAAGGTTTGGAGAAGGGTTTATTGGCAAGTTCTTTGAAGGGTCAAATATCTGCCTTGTCTATTTTGTTTCATAAACATCTGACAGATGTACCAGACGTGCAATCTTTTTGTCAGGCCTTAGTCAGAATCAGGCCTGTGTTCAAACCTGTTACTCCTTCCTGGAGTCTTAACCTTGTTCATCTTCAACAGGCTCCGTTTGAGCATATGCATTCCTTAGATATTAAGTTATTATCTTGGAAAGTTTTGTTTCTTGTTGCAATTTCTTCTGCCCGCAGAGTCTCAGAACTCTCGGTGTTGCAATGTGAATCCCCTTATCTTACTTTTCATTCTAATAAGGTAGTTCTGCGTACTAAGTTGGGTTTCCTTCCTAAGGTTGTTTCGGATAGGAACATTAATCAAGAGATTGTTGTTCCTTCTTTATGTCCTAACCCTTCTTCTTATAAAGAGCGTCTGCTGCACAACCTAGATGTGGTGCGTGCGTAGAAATACTATTTACAGGCGACTAAGGAGTTTTGCTAGTCTTCGGCTCTGTTGTTTTCTCTGGGAAACGTAAGGGTCAGAAAGCTACGGCTACTTCTCTTTCTTTGTGGCTGAAGAGTATAATTCATTTGGTCTATGAGACTGCTGGGCAGCACCCGTCTGAGAGTGTCACGGCTCATTCTACGAGGGCTGTTTCCTCTTCCTGGGCATTCAAAAATGAAGCTTTTGTGGAACAGATTTGCAAGGCTGCAACTTGGTCCTCTCTACACACTTTTTTCAAATTATATAAATTTGATACTTTTGCCTCTGCTGAGGCTTCTTTTGGGAGAAAGGTTCTTCAAGCAGTAGTGCCTTCTGTTTAGGTTCCCTGTCTTGTCCCTCCCTTATCATCCGTGTCCTCTAGCTTGGGCATTGATTCCCAATAGTAATTAGATGATCCGCAGACTCACTGTGTCATTAGAAAGAAAATAAAATGTATGCTTACCTGATAAAAAAAAATTAAGACTGGCCTTTTTTTTTGTATTATAAACTTCAGGCACCTCTGCACCTTGTTGCTTCCTTTCTCTCCTTTACTTTGGTCGAATGACTGGGGGTGAAGGGAAGGGAGGTGATATTTAACGGCTTTGCTGAGGTGCTCTTTGCTGCCTTCTGCGGGGCAGGAGTGATATTCCCAATAGTAATTAGATGATCCGTGAACTCACCATGTAAAGAAAGAAAGAAATGTATCAGGTAAGCATACATTTTGTTTTCTTCCTAATGTTGTGTAGGACAGAGATTTTAATCAAGAACTGGTTGTTCCTTCCTTAGATTTATTGTCAGTCCTCTGGATTGTTTGTTGTTTTCTGGATAGTCATAAAGGCCAGAAAGTGTCCGCCACTTCTTTCTCTCTAGTTTAGAAGTGTTAGTCGTAGGACTCATGAGCCTGCTGAAGAGCAGTCTCCTGATCGAATTACTGCTCACTACACTAGGGCGGTGTTTTCGTCTTGGGCCTTCAAGGAATAGGTCTCTGTAGAACAGATTTGTAAGGCGACGACTTGGCCTTCTTTGCTAATTTTTTCTAAAGTCTATAAATTTGGTTCTTCTGCCTCGGCTGAGGTTTCTTTTGGTAGAAAGGGTCTATAAGCAGTGGTGCCTTCTGTTTAGGTTGCCTGTCTGGTCCCTCCCGTATTATCTGTGTCCTCTAGCTTGGGTATTCATTCCCAACATTAATTGATGATGATCCATGGACTCACCGTGTCATTATAAAGAAAACAAAATGTATGCTTACCTGATAAATTTCTTTCTTTCTTGACACAGTGAGTCCATGGCCCTCCCTGTTTTTCTGACAGTTTTATTTCCTTTTTCTCCTTTTCTTTCAGTCGAATGACTGGGGTTTGTGGAAAGGGAAGTTATACTTAACAGCTCTGCTGTGGTGCTCTTTGCCTCCTCTTGCTGGCCAGGAGTGATATTCCCAACAGTAATTGATGATGATCTGTGGACTCACCGTGTCACTGTGTCAAGAAATAAATTTATCAGGCAAGCATAAATTTTGTTTTTGTAAAATGCACTTCCAAATGTAGTGCCATATGCTGATCTTGTCACAGTTAATGGCAACAGAGTCTGCTCTTTTCAATTTTATTCTGCAATTATTTACCTCACCTGACCAGATGAACATTTTGCTAAGTAGCCCTTTATCTCTTCAACTTGCTTTTTGCAGCTATTTAATCCTGACTTGTTATCCTCAGATATTACCGTGATTGGACCTAACACCAGCCTGAACAATGTGAGTAAACTAGTTTCTTGTGTGTGTAATTTTTTTTTTGTATGAAATGCTGTTTACATGTTTATCAGTTTTTTTTTATTTATTTTATTAACAACTATTATCTCTTCTACAGCAGCAGAATGAAAAGGACACTGAGAATATTACGTCTGCTAAAGAAGATATTTCGAATAAAGGTTCATTCTCTTTATAAATTTTGTGACATATTTCCGAGCTCTGTTTTTAATTTATTTTAATGCCTAAAACCGAATAGAAAACTCATGTTTTGTCATAATCCAGCATTCCTTTTGTACTAGAACAAATACAATATAGTTTTTGTTGTTTTAAAGGGACGTTACCCAGATGCAGAATCACTTAAAAGTCATGCCGAACATGTTTATAAAAAGCTGACTGGAAAATGTCACAAGCAATTTTACGTATTAATATAAATTGAAAACCTTTAGAATGTGATGAAAAGGAAGATGGATTGTCACAAGCCATCAAACAAAGCTGAGCTGCTTGAATTTTTGTGCCAGGAGTGGCATAAAGTCACCCAACAGCAATGTGAAAGACTGGTGAAAAGCATGCCGAGAGATGCATGAATGCTGTGATTGAAAATTAGGGTTATTCCACCAATAATATTGGTTTCTTAACTCTTGCTAAACTAAAACATTAGTATTGGGGTGTTTATAAATAAATATGAACTTGTTTTCTTTGTATTATTCAAGGTCTGAAAACACCATCTTTTTTTTGTTGTTTTGACCAGTTGTCATTTCTTTCATGTAATTTGCAAGAGTCCATGAGCTAGTGACGTATGGGATATACAATCCTACCAGGAGGGGCAAAGTTTCCCAAACCTCTAAATGCCTATAAATAAGCCCTTCACCACACCCACAATTCAGTTTTACAAACTTTGCCTCGTATGGAGGTGGTGAAGTAGGTTTGTGCTTGATTTCTATGTTTTCTTCTATGATAAGCGCTTCTAAGCATTTTGAAGCCCAATTCCTCTCAGAGTACAGTGTTTGTCAGAGGGATGTGAAGGGAGTATCGCCTAGTCATTCTTGGCGCAAACATTATTTTGGCGCGAAGGTACGTCTTTGAAGTCTTTCCTTGGTTGCGTCTGTTATGACTCGAGTTGCTTTCCGGATGATGTTGGCTCCAAAAAATGTTTTCAACTTCCTTTTGCGTGCGTCATACTTGGCGCCAAAAAATGTAGTTTATTTTTCACCACACTTCTTATATGCCTCTTGCCTTCTATATGCTCAGAGGGCTGTGCTGTTTGCATTTTTCCCCATTCCTGAAACTGCCATATAAGGAAATTAAAACTTTTGCTTTAATGTTGTTTTTTCTTTTACATTTTGCAAGAAGTCTTAATCTGATCCTGTCTCAGAAACAACCGTTGGAACCCTGCTGCCTGATCACAGTTCTACCAAAGCTAAGTGTATCTGTTTTAAGTTAGCTGAGATTATATCTCCAGCTGTAGTATGTAACAGTTGCCATGATAAGCTTTTGCATGCAGAAAATGTTTCCATCAGTACTTGTACAGTTTCTGTTGTTCCTTCAACATCTAATGTACATGATATCCCTGTTGATATGAAAAATGATATTGCTGATGCAATACAGATGGCTTTGTCTGCTATTCCGCCTTCTAATAAACGTAAAAAGTCTTTTAAAACTTCTCATAAATTTGATGAAATTTCTAATGACCGACAACATACTGAAATATCCTCCTCTGATGAGGATCTTTCTGATGCAGAAGATCCTACATCAGACACTGACAAATCTACTTATCTTTTCAAGATTGAGTAAATTTGTTCCTTATTGAAAGAAGTGTTGGTTACTTTGGATATTGAGGAGTCTAGTCATCTTGATATCAAAACTAGTAAACGTTTAAATTTTGTTTATAAACCTCCTGTGGTTACTCCTGAGGTTTTTCCAATTCCTGATGCTATTTCTGATGTGATTGCTAAGGAAAATTAATTAAGGATTAAGCCTGGTACTTCTTTAATTCCTTCTTCTAGGTTTAAAAAATTGTACCCTTTGCCAGCAGCTAGATTAGAGTTTTGGGAAAAAGTCCCCAAAGTTGATGGGGCTAATTCTTCTCTTGCCAAATGCACTACTATTCCTATGGAAGACAGTACTTCTTTTAAAGATCCTTTAGATAGGAAACTTGAATCTTATCTAAGGAAAGCTTTTTTATTTTCTGGCTATTTTCTCAGGCCTGCCATTGCTATGGCTGATGTTGCGGCTGCATAAACTTTTTGTTTGGATAGCTTAGCCCAACAGGAAATAGATCCTGATTTGTCTAGCATTGTTCGTTTGCTTCAACATGCTAATTATTTTATCTGTGATGCTATTTTTGATATCATAAAAATTGATGTTAAATCTATGTCTTTAGCTATTTTAGCTAGAAGAGCTTTATGGCTCAAATCTTGGAATGCTGACATGGTATCTAAGTCTAGATTACTATCTCTTTCTTTCCAAGATAACAATTTATTTGGTTCTCAGTTGGATTCAATTATTTCAACTATCACTGGAGGAAAGGGATTTTTTTGCCTCAGAATAAAAGATCTAAGGGTAAATCTAAAGCTTCTTAATCGTTTTTTTTCTTTTCGACAGAACAAGGAACAGAAAACCAATCCTTCCCCTAAATAATCTGGTTCTAATTGGAAACCTTCTTCAAGTTGGAATAAATCCAAGGATTTTAAGAAACCAAAGCCAATCCCCAAGTCTGCATGAAGGTGCGTCCCTCGATCCAGTTCAGCTGTTGGGGGCAGATTAAAATTATTCCAAGACATTTGGTCAGATTCTGTTCAAAATCAGTGGATTCAGAGTATTGTCTCTCAAGGGTATCAAATAGGATTCAGAGTAAGGCCTCCTTTGAGAAGATTCGTTCTCTCTCACGTTCCAGCAAATCCGGTGAAGGCTAAGGCTTTTCTGAAGTGTGTTTCAGATCTGATAATACCAGTTCCGTTTCAGAAACAGGGTCTGGGGTTTTATTCAAATCTATTCATTGTCCCAAAGAACAAAAATTCTTTCAAGATGGTGACTATAAGGACTATTTTGCCTTTTGTTCAGCAAGGTCATTATATGTCCACAATAGACTTACAGAATGCATATCTTCACATTCCGATTCATCCAGACCACTATCGGTTTCTGAGATTCTCTTTTCTAGACAAGCATTACCAATTTATCGCTCTTCCAAGGATCTTTTCGAAGGTTCTCGGTGCTCTATCTGTAATCAGAGGACAGGGTTTTGCGGTGTTGCCTTATTTGGACGATATCTTGGTTCTAGCTTAGTCTTTACATTTAGCCGAATCTCACACATCTCAAAGACATGGTTGGAGGATCAATTTACCAAAGAGGTTTTTGATTCCTCAGACAAGGGTAACCTTTTTAGGTTTCCAGTTAGATTCAGTGTCCATGACTCTGTCCTTAACAGACAAGAAATGAATGAAATTGGTTTCAGCTTGTCAAAACCTTCAGTCTCAATCATTCCCTTCAGTGGCTATGTGCATGGAAGTTTTAGGTCTCATGACTGCAGCATCGAACGCGATCCCCTTTGCTCGTTTGCACATGAGACCTCTACAGCTTTGTATGCTGATTCAATGGTGCAGGGATTATACTCCGATATCACAATTGATGTACGTAAATCCCAACATTCAACTCTCTCTGACTTGGTGGTTAGACCATCATCGTTTAATTCAGGGAGCCTCTTTTGTTCTTCCTACCTGGACTGTGGTCACAATAGATACAAGTCTTTCAGGTTGAGGAGCTGTCTGGGGATCTCTGACAGCACAAGGGGTTTGGAAACTTCAAGAGGCAAGGTTACCAATCAATATTTTAGAACTCTGTGCTATTTTCAGGGCTCTTCAGGTTTGGCCTCTGTTAAAGAGAGAACCATTCATTTGTTTTCAGACGGACAATATCACAACTGTGGCATATATCAATCATCAGGGTGGGACTCGCAGTCCCCTAGCTATGAAAGAAGTATCTTGCATACCTTCTTGGGCAGAATCCAGCTCTTGTCTAATTTCTGTGGTGCATATCCCAGGTGATCCCAGGTGTAGACAGTTGGGAAGAGGATTATCTCAGCCGTCAGACTTTACATCCGGGAGTGGTCTCTCCATCCAGATGTATTTTGTCAGATTGTACAGATGTGGGGTCTTCCAGAAATAGATCTGATAGCTTCTCATCTAAACAAGAAACTTCCCAGGTACCTGTCCAGGTTCAGGGATCCTCATGCGAAGATGGTGGATGCTTTAGCAGTTCCTTGGTTTTACCAACCTGTTTATATCTTTCCGCCTCTATTTCTTCTTCCAAAAGTGATCTCCAAGATCATTATGGAACAATTGTATGTGTTTCTGATAGCACCATCGTGGTCTCACAGGTTTTGGTTTGCGGATCTTGTTTGGATGCCCAGTTGCCATCCTTAGCCACTTCCTCTAAGACCAGACCTTCTGTCTCAAGGGCCATTTTTCCATCAGGATCTCAAATCTTTAAATTTGAAGGTATGGATATTGAACGCTTAGTGCTTAGTCATAGAGGTTTCTCTGACTCAGTGAATTATACTATGCTACAGGCTCGTAAGGCTGTTTCAAGAAAGATTTGTTATTGAGTTTGGAAACCTATATATCATGGTGTTCTTCTCATAAATTCTCCTGGCATTCTTTTAGAATTCCTAGAATTTTACAGTTTCTACAGGATGGTTTGGATAAAGGTTTGTCTTTGAAGGGACAAATCTCTGCTCTTTCTGTTTTATTTCATAGAAAGATTGCTAAGATTCCTGATATTCACTGTTTTGTTCAGGCTTTGATTCGTATCAAGCCTGTTATTAAATCAATCTCTCCTCCTTGGAGTCTTAATTTGGTTTTGAAGGCTTTGCAGGCTCCTACTTTTGAGCCTATGCATGCTTTGGATATTAAACTACTTTCTTGGAAAGTGTTGTTTCTTTTGGCTATCTCTTCAGCTAGAAGAGTTTCCGAATTGTTTGCTCTCTCTTGTGAGTCTTCTTTTCTGATTTTCCATTAGGATAAGGTTGTTTTGCGGACCTTATTTAAATTTCTTCCTAAGGTTGTGAATTCTAACAAAATTAGTAGGGATATTGTTGTTCCTTCTTTGTGTCCTAATCCCAAGAATGCTCTTGAAAGATCTTTGCATTCTTTGGATGTTGTAAGTGCTTTGAAATATTATTATGTTGAAGCTACTAAAGATTTCAGGAAGACTTTTAGTCTATTTGTTGTCCTCTCTGGTTCTAGGAAAGGGCAGAAAGCTTCTGCCATTTCTTTGGCATCTTGGTTGAAGCTTTTGATTCATAAAGCTTATTTGGATGCGGGACAGTCCCTACCTTATAGGATCACAGTTCATTCTACTAGATCAGTCTCCACTTCTTGGGCTTTTAAGAATGGAGCTTCAGTTGATCAGATTTGCAAAGCAGCAAGTTGGTCTTCTTTGCATACATTTAATAAATTTTACCATTTTGATGTATTTGCTTCTTCTGAAGCAGCCTTCGTAGGAAAATTCTTCAGGCAGCTGTTTCAGTTTGATTCTACTGCAAATGTTTTAAGTGTTTGTTTTTTTCTTTCAAAATGCAAAAATGTGGCAGCGCAAAAAAAAATGAAATATAGGGTATACTCTTACCTATAAAATACCACACATAAAATTTCACAATATAAAAGACCCTTTAAAAACTATTAATTCTCAAATAGTAAAATACTCCCACAAATGGTTTTGTTATATTTCTTACTATATGGATATTATCTTATCCCAGCACGCAATTCTGTAGGCTAATACAAATTAATAATACATGTAAATGTTTAGTACAATATTCAAGATATAAATACCGCAGTTTAACCATACAAGTCTGAATGTGTCCCAGAATGAGCAAAAGTCAAGATGGAGTTAGTATGGCTTAAATTCTCCTTCACGATATTTTTGCAGCTGATATGTGTGATCTTTCCGTTGCTGCTTGTCTCAGGATCCTACTTGTGTCCAGATCCTCCTTACACACTAACTATAACAAGAAAAAACACAAGCGCATCCGAGAATCACCGTATCTTTCTTTATTGGTATAAAAGTAAAGCCATAAAAATATACACTTACAAGATAAGTGCAAATACTGTGCACGTAATAATTAAAGCTGATCTCCACTTCCAGCTACTGCCGTGGTATACGGTCTTTAAAACGAGAGCTGTTTTTCCGCTCTCTGGTCTTTATCTCACCAGTTCAGTGGCTCAGCTTGTTCGGTATAATGTCACCGGTAATATATGAATGTCCTCAATAGGCAAGGTTAGTTGAACTCTCCTCCCGAACGCGTTTCATTCACTCTCGGGTGAACTTTCTCAACGGGCTTTGTATGTTGATCAGCTGTTTGTCTGTGCTTTAAATTTGCCGGGTTTGTCTCTCATTGGTTAGTGTCATATTACTCCCACTTTCATGTTATCTATGCCTGTTGCGGTGAAGCTGATATCTCATTCATACAAATTTTCTACGGATATTGGATTGTGACATCACTTGAAACATTAATATTGTTGAAAATAGCTCATTCGTAAGATACAATTTACAAGTGCCACATATTAATATACATCTTAGAATTATCTACCTAAACTTTTTCCATATTGTTAAAAATATAAAAATACTCAAAATCACATAAAAATTAAGAATTAACCCCTTAATGACCGGACCATTTTTCAATTTTCTTACCCTTAATGACAATGGCTATTTTTACATTTCTGCAGTGTTTGCGTTTAGCTGTAATTTTCCTCTTACTCGTTTACTGTACCCACACATATTATATACCGTTTTTCTCGTCATTAAATGGACTTTCTAAAGATACCATTATTTTCATCATATCTTATAATTTACTAAAAAAAAAAAGATAAAATATGAGGAAAAAATGGAAAAAAACACACTTTTTCTAACTTTGACCCCCAAAATCTGTTACACATCTACAATCACCAAAAAACACCCATGCTAAATAGCTTATAAATTTTGTCCTGAGTTTAGAAATACCCAATGTTTACATGTTCTTTGCTTTTTTTGCAATTTATGGGGCAATAAATACAAGTAGCACTTTGCTATTTCCAAACCACTTTTTTTCAAAATTAGCGCTAGTTACTTTGGAACCCTGATATCTGTCAGGAATATCTGAATATCCCTTGACATGTATATATTTTGTTTTAGAAGACATCCCAAAGTATTGATCTAGGCCCATTTTGGTATATTTCATGCCACCATTTCACCGCCAAATGCGATTAAAAAAAAAAAAAAAAGTTCACTTTTTCACAAATTTTGTCACAAACTTTAGGTTTCCCACTGAAATTATTTACAAACAGCTTCTGCAATTATGGCACAAATGGTTGTAAATGCTTCTCTGGGATCCCCTTTTTCAGAAATAACAGACTTATATGGCTTTGTGGTTGCTTTTTGGTAATTAGAAGGCCGCTAAATGCCGCTGCGCACCACACATGTTTTATGCCCAGGAGTGAAGGGGTTAATTAGGGAGCTTGTAGGGTTAATTTTAGCTTTAGTGTAGTGTAGTAGACAACCCCAAGTATTGATCTAGGCCCATTTTGGTATATTTTATGCCACCATTTCACCGCCAAATGCGAGCAAATAAAAAAAAAAAACTTTACATTTTTCACAATTTTAGGTTTCTCACTGAAATTATTTACAAACAGCTTGTGCAATTATGGCAGAAATTGTTGTAAAAGCTTCTCTGGGATCCCCTTTGTTCAGAAATAGCAGATTTATATGGCTTTGGCGTTGCTTTTTGGTAATTAGAAGGCCGCTAAATGCTGCTGCGCACCACACGTGAATTATGCCCAGCAGTGAAGGGGTTAAATTAGGTAGCTTGTAGGGAGCTTGCAGGGTTAATTTTAGACATCAGCCTCCCACCTGACACATCCCACCCCCTGATCCCTCCCAAACAGCTCTCTTTCCTCCCCCACCCCACAATTGTTACCGCCATCTTAAGTACTGGCAGAAAGTCTGCCAGTACTAAATAAAAGAGTTTTTTTTTTTTTTAAATAAAAATTATAAAATATTTTAGTTGTGATGGACCCCTGCCTTAGCACCAACCTCCCTGATCCCCCCCTCCAGCTCTCTAACCCTCTCCCCTACCTAATTACCGCCATCTTGGGTACTGGCAGCTGTCTGCCAGTACCCAGTTTGGCCCCACAAACCAAACTTATTTTAATTGTATTTATAACTTTTATTTGTGTTTAATTATTTCTGTAGTGTAGCAGCCCCCCCACAATCCCACCACCCCCTCCCCCTCACAGATCCTTTTAAATATAAAAAAAAATAAAATAACTTTTTTTCCCCTTACTTTTTCATTGGTGTCAGTGTGGCTAATGTGCGCATGTGCACGTGCACGCGCGCCAACATGCACACGCACACCCGTGCGCGCGCATCGTGCACGCGCGCGCACACGCTCCCTCCTCCCACCGGTCAAAGGCACCATCGGCACCATCACTACCGGTGCAGAGAGGGCCACAGAGTGGCTCTCTCTGCATCGGAGTCTTGTAAAGGGGTATTGCAGGATGCCTCCATATCGAGGCATCACTGCAATACCCTCAGAGCTGCTGGAAGTGATTGTGATCACTTCCAGCACTCTGTTAGACAACTGACGTACCAGGTACGTCCATTGTCATTAACTGCTTGTTAATGCATGACGTACCTGGTACGTCAGTTGTCATTAAGGGGTTAATAAGAAACATTCAAAGAATAATTTTACAAACCATTTCCTTTTAAAATGCAATTTGATACATAATATTTAAGCTACACTTTTATGCTAAAAATCACTACACGACAGACCACTCTAAAAATTATAAAAACAAGTTTATAGAGGCTCTTATTAAATTTTATTTGGTTTATTTATATGTTTTATACCAATTCCTAAGAATTATCATTATACTACTCCTTACATATTCTGTGGGACAGACTTATATTACCCTACACCATGAATATTCTGTGGGACATGAATATAAGTCTGTCCCACAGAATATGCAAGGAGTAGTATAATGATAATTCTTAGGAATTGGTATAAAACATATTAAATTTTATTTGGTTTATTTATAAGAGCCTCTATAAACTTGTTTTTATAATTTTTAGAGTGGTCTGTCGTGTAGTGATTTTTAGCATAAAAGTGTAGCTTAAATATTATGTATCAAATTGCATTTTAAAAGGAAATGGTTTGTAAAATTATTCTTTGAATGTTTCTTATTAATTCTTAATTTTTAAATTTTTATGTGATTTTGAGTATTTTTATATTTTTAACAATATGGAAAAAGTTTAGGTAGATAATTCTAAGATGTATATTAATATGTGGCACTTGTAAATTGTATCTTACGAATGAGTTATTTTCAACAATATTAATGTTTCAAGTGATGTCACAATCCAATATCCGTAGAAAATTTGTATGAATGAGATATCAGCTTCACCGCAACAGGCATAGATAACATGAAAGTGGGAGTAATATGACACTAACCAATGAGAGACAAACCCGGCAAATTTAAAGCACAGACAAACAGCTGATCAACATACAAAGCCCGTTGAGAAAGTTCACCCGAGAGTGAATGAAACGCGTTCGGGAGGAGAGTTCAACTAACCTTGCCTATTGAGGAGGACATTCATATATTACCGGTGACATTATACCGAACAAGCTGAGCCACTGAACTGGTGAGATAAAGACCGGAGAGCGGACAAACAGCTCTCGTTTTAAAGACCGTATACCACGGCAGTAGCTGGAAGTGGAGATCAGCTTTAATTATTACGTGCACAGTATTTGCACTTATCTTGTAAGTGTATATTTTTATGGCTTTACTTTTATACCAATAAAGAAAGATACAGTGATTCTCGGATGCGCTTGTGTTTTTTCTTGTTTTTTTTTCTTTCAATTTATGAGAACTTATTTTTTGTGGATTTAATTTTTTCAGCGGAAAATGGCAGTTTTTATTTTATCCCTCCCTTTCTAGTGACTCTTCTGTGGACTTCCACATCTTAAGTATTTCTATCCCATACGTCACTAGCTCATGGACTCTTGCCAATTACATGAAAGAAAACCTAATTTATGTAAGAACTTACTTGACAAATTAATTTCTTTCATATTGGCAAGAGTCCATGAGACCCACCCTGTTTCTGGTGGTTATGATTTTTTGTATAAAAGCACAATTATATTTCCAGCTCCTCTTTTTCGTATGCTTTTTTACTCCTTATTTTATCACCCCACTACTTGGCTATTCGTTAAACTGAATTGTGGGTGTGGTGAGGGGTGTATTTATAGGCATTTTGAGGTTTGGGAAACTTTGCCTCTCCTGTTAGGATTGTATATCCCATACGTCACTAGCTCATGGACTCTTGCCAATATGAAAGAAATTAATTTATCAGGTACGTTCTTGCCTAAATTATGTTTTTCTGCAAATAAATGCTCTAAATGTCCATTTATTTTTTTATGAAATTTGGGAGAAATGTTTTCAGTAGTTTATAGAATAAAACAAAAATATTCATTTTTCTCACACATTTATAGTACAACCAGAGCAATTGATAATTTGGCAGGGATCTCTTCATTTTTCCCCCTGAGATATGCATCTATAGCTATATATATCTATCTCTCTCATATAGATAGAGATATATAGAGATGTAATGATCCATTATACCTGCGGGAATGTATTCAATTATTTACAAAAAGCTCCTTTACCTTTTATTTTGACAATTTAAAAAGCTGAAAATGGCTATTCAAAATAAACTAGGTAGACATATCGAGCAGCCCCAAGGCAGAACATACAGTGATCTGAGATGTCATCGCAGTAAATGCAGCATGTCTGCAGAAAGTATGGGACACATGCAAGAACTGTCAGTGATTTAACTTTGCAGCACTGCTCCACATTAGGCTGTTCTTTTCTCAGGGATTTTTCCAAACCCGCCCCCCCATAGCCTTTCCCAGTCTGCAAAGCTGTTTTTTCTGAATGTAAGACGTTCGTATGAGCAATGCACCTTTTTTAATACTACACTTCTATGTTAGACAAAGAGAAAAGGAAACAAATTTATTCAAGGGACATTGTACAATTTCCCAAAGAAATGCAATGTTCCAGCAGAAACTTCTGAGGCAGGATCAGATTGAGACATGTTGCAAAATGTAAAAGAAAAAACAACAGATAAAGAAAAATTATCTATTTCCTTATATGACAGTTTCAGGAATGGGAAAAAATGCAAATATCATAGCCCTCTGATAGAGAAAAAGGCAAGAGGCAAACATCAATGGGGTATTGAAATAATGAAAAAAAATTGGCACCAAGTATGACGCAAAACGTAACTAAAAACTTTTTTGGCACCAATAATAACCGGAAAGGACACACTTGCGTCACTAATGGCGGAACCGTGTGTAAGGTCTTGGCATCAACTACGACGCCGGAAATGACGAAGTTGCGTCATGGACGTATTTTTTTTGCACCAAAAAAATTCTCGCGCCAAGAA